>NC_052474.1:8361955-8638742 GCF_009730915.1 Dioscorea cayenensis subsp. rotundata
CTTCCTAGAAGAAAACTTTCTTGACAGTCACCAGGGAATTCGAGGCTGAGGTTAAAGAGACGAGGTGAGTCCATGCCTTGGTTGTGAAGCCAATATTAATGACTGGTGAAATTCAGGAAGAAGCACAACCTAAATTGGTGCGTTCCTTACTTCAAGAATTTAAGGACTTAATGCCAGGGGAGATACCAAATGGATTACCGCCTATGCGTGATATACAACACCGCATAGATTTGATTCCAGGGGCCAATTTACAAAACTTATCTCATTATAGAATGAATCCGAAAGAGAGTGAGATCTTGAAATAGAAGGTAGAAGAGTTACTACAAAATGGTCATATCCAGGAAAGCATGAGCCCTTGTGTTGTGCCAGCATTATTGACGGCAAAGAAAGATGGGAGTTGGAGGATGTGTATTGCTAGAAGGGCTATAAATAAAATTATTGTAGGGTACAAATTCCCTATTCCAAGACTGGATGACATGCTCGATAGATTATATGGGGCAAAGTGGTTTTCCAAACTTGACTTGAAGAATGGGTACCATCATATTCGAATTAGGCCTGGTAATGAATGGAAGATAGCTTTCATGACAAAGGAGGGGTTGTATGAATAGCTGGTAATGCCATTTGGATTGTCTAATGCCCCAAGCACATTCATGAGGTTGATGAATCAGGTATTGAAACATTTTATTGGGAAATTTATGGTGGTATATTTTGATAATATCTTGATATATAGTCAGTCTGAGGAAAACCACATATTGCATTTGAGGGAGGTATTGATTGCCTTGCAGGAGAATAAGCTATATATTAATTTTAAGAAATGCAGTTTTATGGCAACGAACTGTTACTCTTGGGATACGTGATATTTACTGATGGAATACAGGTTGATGAGGTTAAAGTTAAGGTGATTCGAGACTGGGCTGCACTAATAAATGTGTCAGAACTTCGCAGTTTTCATGGGTTAGCAAATTTTTATCAGAGATTCATCAAGAACTTTAGTACAATTACAGCCCCAATGACAGAATGGTTAAAGAAAGGTAAATTTCAGTGGAGTAAGGAGACAGATAATAGTTTTACACTCTTGAAGGAGAATCTGTGTACTGCTCCAATTCTTGCACTCCCAAATTTTGAGAAGCTGTTTGAAGTTGATTGTGATGCAAGTGTAGTTGAAATTGGTGCTGTTTTATCCCAAGAAAAAAGGCACTGGTATTTTTCAGTAAAAAGCTCAGTGATACCAGAAGGCAGTGGAGCACATATGATAAAGAATTTTATTCTGTGGTATGTGCTCTTAAAACTTGGGAACATTATTTAATTGGTAAAGAGTTTGTGCTATACTCAGATCACGAAGCATAGAAATATTTAAATAGCCAGAAGTAAGTTAGTAGTGATATGCATGCCAGGTGGATTAAGTTTTTACAAAAGTTCCCTTTTAAATTACAACACAAATCAGGTGTACATAAAGTAGCAGATGCTTTGAGTAAGCGAGCTATTTGATTAGTTACCCTAAGTAATGAGATTGTAGGCTTTGAGCAAATAAAGGGGACTTATGAGGATGATGAAGATTTTGCTGAAGTGTGGAAGAAGGTGTCGCACAATGAGTCTATTGATCTCTTTCATATAAATGATGGATATTTGATGCATGAAAATTAGTTGTGTTTGCCTAGAACTTCCCTACGAGAGAAGGTTACCGAAGATTTGCATGGAGGAGCTTTGGCAGGGCTATTTAGGGTGTGATAAGACAATTGCATCAGTTAAATAAAAGTTTTATTGGACACAACTTCGAAGGGATGTAACCAAATTTGTTGATAGATGTTTTATCTACAAGAGAACAAAAGGACATACTAAAAATACTGGGTTATACATGCCTCTTCCAGTACCTGAAAATATTTGGGAAGACCTATCTATGGACTTTGTTTCGAGATTGCCTAAATCTCAGAGAAGTGTCGATTCAGTATTTGTAATGGTTGATAGATTTTCAAAAATGGCACATTTTATTCGTTGTAAGAAGACTTCAGATGCAGTTGGGGTGGCCAAATTATTTTTCGGAGAAGTTGTCCGTTTGCATGGAGTTCCCAAGACAATCACTTCTAATAGGGATAGTAAATTTCTTGGGCATTTTTGGCGTACCTTATGGAGAATGTTTAACTCCTCTTTAAATTTTAGTAGCACTGCTCAGCCATAGACAGATGGTCAGACTAAAGTTGTCAATAAAATTCTTGGTAATCTGATTCGTAGTATTTGTGCAGATAAACCAAAGCACTAAGATTTGGCATTACCACAAGCAGAGTTTGCTTATAACAATGCAGTTCATAGCTCTATAGGCAAGTCTCCATTTTCAATTGTGTACACTAAACCACCGCAACACACTCTTGACTTGATCAAACTTCTGAAGTGTGGTATTTCTAGCACTAAAGTTAAGCATATGGCAGAACAGGTTGTGGAAATACACAAGGAAGTCAAACGGAGGTTGGAAGATGCAAATAAGAGATATAAGAAAAGCAGTTGACAAGCATAGGAGACATGAGAGCTTTCAAGTTGGGGATCAAGTTATGGTGTTTCTGCGTAAAGAGAGGTTTCCAGTTGGGACTCACAACAAACTACAACCTAAAAATTAATGAAAATCCTATGTGGTTGTTCTTCCTGATAGTATGGGAATTTCCAAAACCTTCAATGTTGCAGATTTATCCATGTTCTGTGATTCAAAAGCTCCTTTGTACTCTGATATTCACTCGAGGACGAGTTTTTCCCAAGTGGAGGAGACTGATGCAGACTAAAGCAAGATATTTACTTTTATAGCATTTTATTAAGTCTTATTTATGTTTTATTTTATTTCTTTTAATTTTGTTTATTCTTAGGGATCTTTTTACATTCTAGGGTTTTTTTAGGGTTTCTATTATTATAAATGCTTGTAACTTTGAAGCAATGAAGGTATCGAATAATTTCCCCAAAAAAAAAAATAAGTTCTCTTTTTCTATTGATCAGTGTATCCGCTGAGTTAATAACTCACTGTTTTATCACATGATACAAAGCTTGAAGTTTGTTTCGCCTCAGGTTACCAGATCCTATATTGGAGTTTTTCTAGTCAGGTGATAAACTATTATTTCCTTCTATGTTTGATCACATTGAATGAATCAACAATGAATCTACACTCCTTCAAATCTGTAATGGATTGTGTATACCTAAGTTCATTTTATTGAAAACTCAGTATAAATTGTCAGCGTTGCATTGCATATAATTGTGTTGGTTTGACAGAAAATTGGTGTAAATTTGCAGCAATGCAAAGCATATAACTGTGTTATTTTTTGAGAAAACTAGTGTAAATTATCAACAATATATTGTATATAATTGTGATAGTTTTATAGAATACTCAAGTGATTGATTTGGTAACATGATTTCTGCAAAGCTGGTGCAATTCCAATTTCCCTTTCCCCCCATGAAAAATAAACATTTCTAAAAAGACGAAATAAACAAGTTTAAGACTTATTTTATTTATATCTTTTAATAGATTGTTTGGTAAGGTAAATTCTTACCTTAGGGAAGGACCCATTTTTTTCTCGAGCAAATAAAAAACTAGAAACCTCAAACAAAACAAAAGGACCCTTTAGACTTAAAATATAATAGAAAAGTAATATAATTTATTTTCAGTCCCGAAACAAAAAAAAATATAAGATATTACAAATCTTATTTGATGATGGTTAAATGTTTTTTTGTATTTTCATGAAAATTTAGCAGAATAGTGATATGGCAAACACATTATTCTTAAGTGTTTTTTTGTATTTTATGTTTGGATTGATTAATGCATAATTGTTTATATATGTTTGGATTGTGTATTTTCATGAAAATTTAGCAGAATAGTGCTTTTCTATATTTTCATGAAAAGCACTCTCAAAAGAAAAAGTGTGTTCACAGAATTTAAAAAAAAACATTTTTTTTTCTAAAAGTGCTTTTACAGAAAGTAAGATTATATCTTATTATTACCAAAATGCCCTTTATATGTACTCTTTGTGCTATATAATCTTGCTATATTGCATAATAAATGTAAATTATCCACTTTGCTTGTCCAACATTTATTATATTAATCCTGTTCCATTATGGCATCTAAAACTAGTTTATTGCAGTTCATGTTAGCCAACCATCCAGATGGTGTTCCGTTATCTTGCTTCTAAGAAAAATATAGCATGCTGTCGATGTTTAGATGTTTATTTAATTAATACATTTAAGTTTCTGCTTAATGCCGATTAACATAAACCGGTCAAATTAATTATCTCAAAATCTACACAACCAAATATATGAAAAACGAAGAAGAAAAACTGTATTATTTACACACACCCACAAAAAAATAGAGATTTTATTTAACAAACACCAATCAATTGAAGTACTGAAGGCAGGCATTCAAACTCAAACCTTCATACAAACAAGTTGACTGCTATGAAAACAAAAGCTCGGTGCCCAAAATGAGAGGCTGAGAAAATAAAAGGCTGGAAAAATCACTTCTCGTTGCGAACAGTGAGGTTGGTGGTTGAGAAAGATCGACAGCTGAGCGATGGGAAACATAGATAATAGTGGCTCAAACCTAATAAAAAAAAGGCATAGTTTGTAATTATAGAAATCTTAGAAGGGTAAAATCGTTAAAAAAAACAATTAACCCTCCCCAGCCAACCATTTTTGGTGGGTTGATGAATGGAGAGAAATTGGTTGATCCATGTGTTACCCATTCACCATTTTAATGGGACACTAGTCCGGTTATCATTATTTATTTAATTTATTATTTTTTAAAATGAGCATAATCAATCATTAATTTTTTTAATAAAATAAAATCATAAATTATCATGTCATGCATTAGAAATTTGGAGGGGGTGTTTATATAATTCAACTATTTGAAGGGTATATATGCAAACATAGGTCAATTACGGAATAATCCTTCTCTGGTAAGTCAAGAGTAGAGGGGGGCACGGGCCGGTTAACCGGGCCTGCCGGGTCCGACTTGGAACCGGCTCGGCCAACACTGTCGGACCGGCGAGCCGGGTTGACCCGGTGAACCTGGCGGTTCCGGGCCACCCGAAACCTGACCCTGACCCGGACCTGGCCCGGGCCACTCCCCCAAACCGGCGGCCGGGCCGAAACCCGCCATTCCGGGTCGGCCCACCGGGTTTTGTTTTAATTTTTAATTTTAAAAAATTTAACTATGAAATATAATTTAAAAATAATTTAAAATAAATAAAACTCAAATAGAATGGTTAGGATGACCATCACTCCTTTTATATGTAAATATTAGATTCATAAAATAGCCGATGTGGGACTAAATGTCAATAACTTAAGATTTATGTATTAATTATATATTTTTGTAAAGAAGCCATTCCTATAAATTATTTATAGGTGGGTTGGCTCAAGTAAGCCCGTTTGGATTGCGGAATAGGAATGAGAATAGGGGGAATAAGAAAAGGATATGAATGTGAATATGAATAAGGAGAATGTGAATAATGTGTTTGGATTGAGGGAATAAGGATTGGGAATAGAAATAGTAAAAAGGTAAGATGTAGTAAAATTACATCAATACTCTTATAGGTAAATGGTATGATATTATATAAAATAATGGATTATGTTTAATGATAAATATTTACCATTATTTATTATTAATTATTTATAATATAAATATATATTTCAATATATTATAATTTTATAATTAATCTTAATAATTTATTTAACTATTATATATTTATTAAATTAGTTAATATCATTAAATATGTTTAATTAAGTTAATTTCATTTATTGATTTTGATTTAATTTCTCAAAATAATTTAATTAAATTATTTAATAAGTAAAGCTAAATATATAAATATGTAATTATATATGCTAGGGGTAAATTAGTAATTTTATAGCTAAGGCATACTTCTCCCCCCATTTTTGGGTGGAATAGGATACCTCTCATAGGAGTAATCTTTTTCCCATGCATGGAGGCAACTCATGCCTTTCCTGGTTACCAAACAAGGGCTTGGGAATGAGATTACCATTCCCAAGCCCTCAATCCATGATCCAAATGTAAAAATTCAAAAACAATGCTTGTGTCTCAAGTTCAATCCTTGCCAAAAACTTTTTTTCCCCTTTTTGTATAAAATTTAATAATTATTAAAAAAAAATATTTAAGATAATTTCAAAAAAATTGCATTATTAAAAAATTTTAAAGTTGCTAATTTATTTTGTTAAATGTTCATTATTAAATGTTGTTGGCAATGTTTTTAAAACCAATATTATTTGATATGGGACTAAATTTTAATTTTTCCTAGGATCATTTTATAGTACATTACATCAATGAAATTATGTCGATTTTATATAATTATATTTTTTTTATAAATAATTTGATATAAATTATATTTTGTTTAAATAATTTCAATAATGGAGATGATTAATAAATTTAAAAACAATAGATTTTAATATTGAATGATGAATATTTTCTCTATGTTAATAACAATTAAAGTAAATAAAATAATATTAAATACAAAATGATTGGATCAAGAGGAGCATACACATAGATTATAAGAAAAATTGAAAAATAAAAATTGTTAGAGATTTATAGTTTTAGCCAACGTCCATTTGGTCTATTGGCATCGGGTCTCTTGCGTAGGGTGTTCGCCTCGAGTGTTGAGCGCAGCTCCCCTAGTTTGATCCCCATCTCGCATAAGGTGAGGGCACGGTTCGGTGGTGAGTGCTGCTCTCCCACGTGTTCGTTCCTGGGTTCCGACGCTTGTCGTCTTTCTCAAAAAAAAAAAATTATAGTTTTATTATTTTTCAAAAAAGACTAAAGGGTCTAGTGGTTAACTTGCTGCAAAAATTAAATGAGGTTATTTATTTATAATTTTTTCTCTTTTTATTTAGATCAAAATTATCATCTATTTATCTATCCATTACAATTGAGATTGACTTTTGTTCTTAAATTTAGTTTTGAATTCTAAAAGTTGCTATCGTTGTACTCATTATGTTGTTATTAAATAAAAAAATTATTAGACGGAAGGTTTTTCAACATAGAACACCAAAATATATTTTATAATTAATCAAAATAAATATAGTGTGAGTTTCATCAAGTACTAGTGTTTAAAATATTGAAATTGATATTTATATGAGCTTAAACAAATGGAAAGTGCACAAATAAAGTCAACATTCTATCTATATAAATACTTTTCCTTTTAGAGTACCAAATTAAGTTATTGCTTGAGTATCAAAATAAGGTCATGTGTTCAAATCCCGAACAATACAATAACCAATAATTTTTAATAAAAATAAAAATTTTAAAATTTTAAAAAATGAATCAACCTGCCGGGCTACGGATTTGAAATTCCTTAATCCGTAACCGGGCCCGCTACACTGCAGGCTGGTTATGGGTTACCGGCCCGGCCTGCCGATTCAGTTGAACAGGCGGGTTTGGCCGGGCCGGGCCAAAAGTCGGCCTTTTCCCTCCTCTAGTCAAGAGTATTCTCGAAAGAGTTGTCATGTCCATCCAACGGTCAGATTACGAAATGGCGCAGATCCGACGGTTCATGTTCTTCTTCGTTCCCGCTTGCCTCCTCGCCTCGCCGCCGGCGATGCTCATGGCTTTCTCTCTCGTCGGAGTCTCCCCGCAAGGTACTCCCTTTTTCCTTCTTCTCGAAACCCTAACCATTGGTATTGGATTCGTCGATCGATCCCCTCCTCCTTCTCCAGATGCGAAGTACTATGAAGGGACGGTGATCAAGTGCAGGGATGGATCCAAGACCTTTGGAAAGGATCGGCTCAATGATGGTTATTGCGATTGTTCTGATGGTACTGACGAGCCAGGTCTGTTGCAAAATTAAGCACTTTCATTTGATTTAGTGTTTGTATTTTGGTTTTTAGCATTCATGTATGCTTTGGATTTATCCCCCCCCCTTTTTTTTTGGTAATATTATTGATGCGCAATATCTTTGACTTAAGGAATTGAAATCTTTGATGCTATTTGATAGTTTGCGCAATGAATTTGCTTGCAAAGATTTATGAGTAAAGGAAAATTTTATCAAAATTTAGCTGAATTTTCATCAATATTCTTCGATAATATGTTTGGCCTGTTACAATTTGCTTGAAAATTTAGCTAAATTTTCATGAATACTCTGGAATAATGTGTTTGCCATGTCACTATTGACTTCAAAACTCAAGATAAATTTTCACCAATACTCCTCAATGATATGTTTCTCATATTACAATCGACTTCAAACTTTAGTATGTTTTTCATGTTACAATCGACTTCAAAGTTCAGCTAAATGTGCGCCAATAATCTGCAAAAGTATGTTTGTCATGTTACAAAAAAATTAGCTAAATTTTCATCAATATTGTGAAAAAAAAAATTGTTGTCATGTTACAATTGACTTAATATTTGATGATATTGTGTTGCAGGAACTTCTGCCTGTCCTGAAGGCAGATTTTATTGTAAAAATTTAGGGGATGCACCTCGCATTTTGTTTTCTTCTCAAGTAAATGATCGCATCTGTGGTATATATATTTGACAGAAGACATTATTTTCCTTGTATGCTTTTCTTTTTGGCACTTGTTTGTTTCTTGTTTATCAGCACTTCATTTTATTAAGTGGCAGTGATTGTATTTTTTCAGATTGTTGTGATGGAAGTGATGAGTATGAAAGTGGACTTAATTGTCCTAACATATGCCACAAAAATGGGAATTTCTTGGGCGAGAGAAATATCAATGAATTAAATTCAATGAATTTTGAACATCATACTACACAGGGTAGGAAATCTAGATTTGATATGGAGGATCTTATGGAAAAGTTCGAAGGTACTTTCTTTGCTAAGATATAAAAGCAATATGTCACAGCTGACAATTGTTCATTTGACTAGTATTTGGTGTTTGTGTGCAGGACTAAAACTCCTTATCATTTTAGAGTTAGCCTTTGTTGTGTGTCTGGCAGCCTTCTGTATTCAATATCAACGCAGAAGATCTCATAGGAGATTCTGTTTGAGAAGGAATCAGTAAGTTCATGCATTCTCAATATTCTGAGTTATGTTTATGAGAAACCTTGATTCATGCATTCTCAATATTCTGAGTTATGTTTATGAGAAACCTTGATTAAATTTTGTTTCCAGCAATGTATTAGCAATGAAAGAAAACTAGAAACTGTTAGGAGATGGCTATACCGTTTTTGTATTTTCTACTAGATTAATTATGCAGATATAAGTTATGGTATAGGACAATTGCAAACATGGCTTTGGAACAAAGAAAGAAGTTGAAGTTCAATTTGTGCCCCTTGGCTAGGTTGTATCAACTTATGTTCTAAATTGCATAAACAACAATTTATGAGAAAGTACTTAACGATGTGAAAAGAAGAATTATGATACTTTTTTTTTAAAATGATTTATAGATTTACTTACAATAAATTGTACCAATTGCAGTATCTAATCAAAGTTATCCACATATTTATCATGAATTCCCAAATTAGGATTTGTAAATTACAACTAGATTAATTACTATTCTGCCTTCAAATTTGATTCCTTGTCTTGTTCACAAAGACGACATGAAATGTTCTAAATACTCATTCCCAAGGTCATATAATTCCACTAATTCTTTCTGATTGCTGACCTCCTCTTCTATGCAATTCATTTTCTTCTGTTGAGGTCCCTTAGCTACAATTTCATCTTTGGTATCAAACTCCCTAGTTTTTCTTTTTTGTGCATTATAAGATCTCCCATATACATTTGAAATAGAGAGACGAACCGTCTGTTCAAAGCAAGTTCTTTCAAGAGCCTCTGTTACCAACTCCAGAGGGAAATTAAGGTAAGTCTGTGGGCCTCTCATTTTCAAAGCAGCCTTGTCATACGCCAACGCAGCTTCTTCAGCAGTACTAAAGGTTCCAAGCCAAACACGAGTACCTTTCCTTGCTGTGTCCCTTATCTCTGCTGCAAACTTACCCCATGGTCGCCTTCGTACTCCTCGGTAATGTCTTGTAGCTTCCTTTTCTAGTCTCAATGGTTTTGATTTGAGACTTACACAGTCACTGCTTCCAGAATTACATTGATGACTAGTTTTATGGCCATCCTGATGAATAATATCATCCAGCAATTCTTCCCATGATTCAGCTCCCATAGATATCCATCTCCCAAGCCTCGGAAGTCGTTGCAATGTTCTTGGAATATGAACTTCCCCTTTGAGTTGGGGCAACCCCTCCCGTTCTCTATAATTTGTTGACATCTTGTTTGATTCTTCATAATACCCCTTTGGTGGAGCATTGCCTGTGATGTAGCTAGCCCACATATCTTCTAATAGAGTGTCTGATGTTTCAGACCTCTCTACTTGAACCTGAATGGCCATAGTGGCTGGCAGATAGCATGAACTGAGAGAGAGGGGTTTAGGAAGGGAGTTTTTTGGGGTATATATAAATTTGCCAGCATTTGAACAGCTCAAAATTGTGGCTTACAGGGAAACCTGTGAGAAACTTGACTTTCAAAGAACTTGCCACATTATTTGACTAAATATTCGATCTAAGTTTATCATGGAAATTTTTACCGAATGGAGTTGACTTCTGTTATCGCAACAACCTTTTTCTTGTTTTTTTTTTATTCAGGTCTGAGTGTTTATTGTGGAATTGTGAGGACATTAATTGATCAATTGCCTACTTTCCATTCTGTCAATATGATCACTGTATTATATTTCTTTCTTCCAAATCGCTTTCTTCAACATATTGAAGTCAGAGATACTCTTTTCATTTTCCTATTCACACTTAATTTCATACCTCCCCGCTTATAATATCTCACGTATGAAGTTTTAGAATGAATGCATTTGATTAGAGTGTGCAATAATCTCTTATCTATGTCAAATGTATCTGTAGTTTTTAATTCTTTTGGTTGACTCTGATCTGTATCTTTTTCTATAAATCACCAACTTAGATTTGAAGTCATACATGAGAATGTCCCTCACACATTCATTGCTTCATCAGGTTATATAGATCAGAGATTGTGTTATGATGTCAGAGTGTGAAATATTATCTTCTTACAAGTTGCTGCCATTAGAAGGGAGCTCAAGATTCAAGCTACCGATTTTTCCATAATCCAATGCAACCACTTCCAGCAAAATTGAAGAAGTAGACTATACTTCCAAGTTTGGCTTTTGATATTATACACACAATTTAATTCTTGTAGTTGCAGGAAAATGCAGCATAATGAAATCTTCGCAAGTTGCTTCGATTTGGGACTATTATAGAGAATGCTCGGAGAATTTGTATCTTTTCACTTGTTTAAAAAGCTTTGTGATTGTGTGATTAGCAAGGAAATCAGGGAAGAAATCTTTGAATGTGGATGCCTTCTTTGCAAGCTATGAATGCTGCTCAATATGAAGTTTATGTTTATCTTCTTTTCTATTCAATCTTAATATGAAGTTTAATGGTAATATGATGCAGTATTTATCATGATACGTTCATGGTCATTCTTGACATTTTTACAAATTCACCCTTGTGAAAAATTGATAATTGCTGACAAATCTATAAATTAATGAGTGAAATTTAGTACTTTTTGAGTGTAAAATTTTAAACACTTGCATTATAATTTTTATTTATCAATTTAACAGTAATGAGAGCCTTTTGAGTAAATATAAAAGAATCTGAAATATTAAGACACTCTTCAAATAATATATTTGGGGTGAATTATATATATTTTTATTTTCTGAAATTTTTTAATTGTCAAATAATTCTTATCTTTTTATTCAATTTTTAATTGTTGCTGATGATTTTCAGTCATTTTTTTTTCTAAAATTTCATTCTTAACATTGTCACCCAAAAAAATCATTCTTATTCTCTTTTTATGGGAAAAAAAGTCATGAATTCCGCCACATGCACAAAAAATATCATTTTACAAATTTAAAAATAGGGAAAATTACTTACAAGTCTCTAAGAAATTTTAAACTTCCCGTTTAGTCCTTCTGACGTTTCCATATTTTATTAGGTCTCTCATTTTTCAGTCAAATTTCTTTTAGTCCTTGGTGTTAATTCCGCCAGTTAAGTGGATATGAAAGTCACAAATGCCCATGTGAGATGAAAAAGTAAAAGGTGGATAGAGTTTTCTCTTCAAGTCATGTCACATTAAATGTGATTATGGTCATATCTTGTTTGAAGCTTCTCTTTTAGACTTTTGTCTTTTTCACTCCTCATTCTTCTTCAACTTCTTCTTTTTCATCTTGTTTGGGTTGCTAGTGGAGAATATCAACACGTAAGCTTCTTGTTGTTGTTGTTGTTGTTGTTGTTGTTGTTTTTTTCTTCTTCTTCTTCTTCTTCTTCTTCTTCTTCTTCTTTCATGCTTTCATGGATGTGGAATCTTACAAGTTTTTTGAAATTTCATGCTGGTGGAGAATAACTTCTTCTTTTTCATCTTGTTTAGGTTGCCGGTGAAGAATATCAACACGTAAGTTTGTTCTCTTATTTCTTCTTCTTCTTCTTCTTCTTCTTCTTCTTCTTCATGCTTTCGTGGATGTGGAATCTTACAAACTTTTTGAAATTTCATGTAGGTGTCATAAACAATGGAAACTTTCTGTATTGTGGCGCGATAGAAAGGAGAATGGACGTGTACTTTAATTCACGGTCTTAAGCTCATGGGAGGCAATTATGGGTGAGATATGAACGTGTTGGGCCCTGGAAGTTTCTCAAGTGAGAGTGAAGCTCGTGATATCTGACTCATACAAAACACTTTGCCCAATTAAGTCTAACACGGACTTTCACGCATGTTTCATATATACCATACATTCAACAAATTTGTCGTGAATATCACCATCGAGGAAGTGAGTAGGTCTGCGGATGAAAACTCGGACTCTTTGATTCCATCATAATATAACAATGACTGCTATTATTGATTACTTTTCATTTATGTGTTCCTGCGTATTAGATGTCTTTCCCATGTATTACAATCATTCCATGTGTATTATTAGCTTTTCTTGTATATTACAATTATTTCCTGTGTATTATTATTGTTTCTTGTGTATTAAATATGTTTCCTATGTATTAATTTACGTTCATGTGTAATTTGTGTGATTTCTGTTTATTGCCATGCAAGGAGTTTTTCTCGGACAACATGAACCCCAATGGAGATACTTTTCTCTCTTAACATCCTCCTTCTAGGGCGCTTAGTATTGCTGGGTGTTCCCAAACATATGATTGGTCGACATTCAAAAGTAGGTCAATGGCTAATTATTCACCAGTATAGGTTTGACCGACCTATTTTGTGCTAAGTACTGACAGGTGCACTTTTCATTGTCCTACTTTGTGGTAATTATTAACCGGTGCAGGTTTGACGGTCCTACTTTATGCTAATTACTAACAGTGTAGGTTTGACCATCCTACTTTGTACTAAGTACTTGCTGTTGTAGATTTAACCATCCTATTTTGTACAAATTAATTACCGGTGCAAATTTGACTGTTTTATTTCTAATATTTTTTTCGGGATTCATGGTTTTTTTTAAAAACATTAAATATATATATATATATATATATATATATATATCAACCATTATTTTTTAATTAAAAAATAATTATATAAAAAGAATATTTTTAAAACTTAACAGCAACTGCATGCAACAATTTGAATTTTTTTATAATTAAAAAAAATGGAAAAACAGTTGTTAATCTCTCGTTTTCATTTTTTTATTAAAAAAATTACAAAATTTTGAAAACAGAAGAATTTCTTCGATTTTCAAAAATTTTTAATTATAAAAATAAAAAAATGGGAAGAAACTCTCCCGTTTTTCTATATTTTAAAATAAAAAAAAATAAAAAAACTGAAAATAGAAAAAGTTTTTCCATTTTTCACTCATGTATGTATTTTGGTAAATAATCTCAAACATGTCTAATTTAGTAAATATTTTTTTTTATAATATTTAAAAAAAAAAACCCACAATATGAAGGATACAAAGGACACTTTGTATTTAGAAAATGCTGAAATGGATTGTCCGTCCACAGATTAAGAGGAGTTAAGGTGCTTTGACCAAGTCCAGTATTGATGGCAGTTCCCCATGATTAGTGGTATGTACCTTATGGAGTCCTCCAATTTGGTTCTTTCTTTTAAAACCTTCCATTACAGTGTTTTTGATAGAATCAATTCTTTTTAATGTTCACTGCGTTTAAATTATTATATTTAATATAATATTCTGAAACCTTAAGAACATTAAATGCAACAAGATAAATAAATAAATAAATGTTACCCTCTACGGAGGGAATTTTGAGGGAACCAAACCATCAACCTCAGTACTTCATCACGTAATTTTTCTCCCTAATTTTTAATTAAAAAAATACGAAATAAAACAAAAAAACAAAAAAAACCCATCTCCATCAATCTCTGCTGTCTTGATTACTTCCAGAACATCAATTTCGATTTTTTTAAAATAAAAATAAAATTAATTAAAAAAATCAATCCGAGGATAATAAATGTCTGGTGGAGCTATGTCCTGCCACGTCATCAGACAGCCACCTATGAACCTGCTGCCGAGCTATCACCATCCTTAACAAGCGAAGGCGCACATCCAGTGGATATCTTTCCTTCAACTTGCCCCGGCCCCGGTAACCTCACCGCGAAGACGCCGACCCTAAAGCGTCGATATTTTTTCACTACTCCGAGGCTCCAAAACCATAAAATTATTACAATAATAAACCAACACGGTTACGTGGCGCACATGCGGCGCTTTTTCGTTTTATTTAATTGTTCTTTTTTATTTTCAAATTAGTCCCTGTCTTTAAATAATATTTTTTTATAAAACAAATAAACTTTTTTTATTTTTTTCGAAAGTGACCATCACTAACTATATATATAAGGAATTAATCATCTAAGTTGTGCACTCTCAATTGGGGACTAGAGGTTTGAGTTATGAACTCATACCCATAACTAATAATCTTGATCATTATTATTTTAATAAATCTTAAATTCAAGATTTTTTTATTATCGCACTTTTATTTTTTACAATAAAACCAAATACCACTAAATATGGGTTGTTTAGTAGTTAAACTCAAGCATTATTTTCATGCGAACTTGATTGATTTAGATATATTATTGAAAGCTAGTAGCTCTAATTCGACCTTATTTTATAGATATAAATATAAAAAATATTTGGGGGTTTTTTGCAAAATGGAAAATATTAAATTAAGAAATTAAAAAAAGGGGGAAAAATATCTGGTCTGAGAATGGCCTCGTCGACAAGCTCAATGTCCTCCTCGGAGAAATATAAATGTCTGACAAACCAGCAGTTCAATGTCATTCAAAGAATTACTTTGTGGAGGTTCTTCTTCTGGAGCTGGATCCTTCATCGCTCTTTTGTCTTGGAGGTGAGCTTGTTCTCTTCTTTTTCTCCTTTCTTTTCTGAACAATTTGGTTGTGGTTTTTTCTTTTTTGATTGATTTTAGTTCAGGAATGAAAAAGGAAAATTTTGTAGTCTTTTTGGGTTAGATCTTGAATAGATGAAGAAAGTTTTGAGCTTGTGATTTGTTGTTTGTTGTTTGGATGTGAAATGTTTGGTTGTAATGTCTCTCTTTCTTTTGAGGTATTATGGTGACATGGTTAGGTTTTTGCTTGTAAGTATGAGGGCAGCGATGAAAAGAAGGAAAAGAAAAAAAAAAAGAAAAATCTGATTTTTAGGATGAAAGAAGATGTCTTTTTGTGTATTGAATTCTCGACCAGTTTGTTTGCGAAGTTACAAGTGAAGAAACAGAGAGAAAGATGAAGAATTAAAGTAGGAAAGAAGGGAGAGGAAGATTAGATTCCTCTTTTTGGCTTCATGAATTTCTGCATCTCATTCAATCTTGCTTTCTAAGTAGTGTTTGGATTTGAAGAGTGAAATGAATTATGAGTAGTAGGCGGTGTTGATAGTTTTGAGTTTCAATCATTTTTATGTGAAAAATGGTTACATGAGAAGTCCTTGTAGTTTATAGGTTCCCTGTTGCTTCCTTTTCATTTATCGGATAAAAAACACAGGTTCCATGTTCCTTCTTATTCATTTTATCTGAGAAAAAACACCGTTCGAAAGATATTTCCAACGAAGTTGGACATTTGATCTATAAGAGCAACACTATCTCTTTCAGAATTGCTTGTTTTACAGGATTGTTCTATATCTCTTGACAGTAGCTATACATGTGAAAACTTAATTGTCTAATGCTATAATCTGCATATTTATTGAGCTACTGAGGAATTATATGATGAAAAGATTTACTGGATTTATGCATTACCATTGCTGTTGTATTGTTACTGGCAAATACCAGTAGGTGTGAGAAAAGATTGCTTTCGCTTCTCTGAAAGATCGGCATGTCAAGTGATACCGTCGGTCAGAATGATGCAGATGGAAATGTCAATATTGCATTGAAAAGAGCTAAAATTAAGGGAAGC
Organism: Dioscorea cayenensis subsp. rotundata; assembly: GCF_009730915.1. NCBI lineage: Eukaryota > Viridiplantae > Streptophyta > Magnoliopsida > Dioscoreales > Dioscoreaceae > Dioscorea > Dioscorea cayenensis. Next base: position 8,378,314 of record NC_052474.1, read on the forward strand.
CAGCATCCTTACAGTTCACAATGGATGGATCATTGGATGCAATCAAGGAGCAACTCGACATCTCAAATTCGAAAAGGCTTCACTGTTCCTGGAACGGGAAATAATTCAGAGTTCAGAGAGGCGAAAATGTTAAGCATAGAAGTAATGAGAAGCAAGATCACTGAATATCGAGATGTTTGCCGTTCTGAACCTGGAAAGAAATATGTAAATTCAGATATCCACTCGGAGAAGGGAATTGCTGATGACAAGAAGATTTATAGTTTGAGGAATAATGAAGATGCTTCTGCAGATTGGAAAAAGTTCAGTGCATGTCATTTTCCAAGGTCAGAAAATATGAACTTCGAGGGGAATCACTTTCCTATGTTTGACATCAACCGTAAGATCGAGCACATCTTGTCCTCAAAGAAGAAATCTAAATGTGATACAGTGGCTATTAGAACAGCTGAATCCCAATTTTGGGATTGTGAATCTGTATTGGCTTCCCATGCAGTAAAATTTGCTTCGGAGGAGCATCGTTTTCAAATATGGAGTACAGCAGAAAGTACTGATCATGGGACAAGTTCCTCTAAGTCGGCAGAGGATTCTCCAAGTGATCATGTTGATCATTCTGGACCAGTTTTCAATTACCATAGACTCAACATGGCAGCTCCAATGTACACTAGTAAGCAAGTAAGCCCGTTAAGTTCTAGACCACCTTGTGATATAGTTAACAAGGAAACTTACCGCACCTTTTTGGAGTATGATCAATATAACAGTTGCAAGCGTTTGCCATTTCCGCCTTGCCTGCCTTCTGAAATGAAAGACGACAACCAAATGGAGGGTAGAAGTACATCTCAGTTTAAAAACAAAACAGTGCAATTACGAACAACTTGTTACCAAGATGGTATCTCTTTCCCTATACTCATCCATGAACGTGATAAGGAAATTCTTTCTGATAGCAATAAAGTTTCGCCAAGTCTTGACTGTGAACCAGGGTTGATCAAATTCAGTGATTTTAGGAGTCCAAATCAGCATAAAATGCTGAAATTCTCGGATTCCACCCGGTATTTTCCTCTCATACAGAATATGGGAATCAACTTGTCTGGTGGAGGCAAAATAATCCAAGAGCCAATAAACTCTGCTGCTTCAAAAGAAGCCGCCTCTGTTGAAGCTATTGCGCTGTCTGCTATGTCACAGTCTCATGAAAGAAGACCGATGAGTTTGAAACTGCTGGAGAACTCAATCAGTAGTGAAGATCAAGATCGATCAGGCATTAATCCTAACACTGTCAAGAATCAGCTTGAGTCATCAGTCAAAACCAAAAGGATTCACAGTGATGCAAGACAATCACCAGCACATACAGCAGGTAACAGTTATTTTCTTTGGCGTTGATTATTCTATCCATTTAAAGCTATGAAACTATTAATGAACTGAAATGTCAGTATATGCTTCAAATCCTCATTTCCTCTGGCTGTTTATATTGAAAAGTTTAGAGTAATAATAGTCTTCACTTAAGCATCAGTTCAAGGAATTGGGTGATCTAAATATTTAGGGGTTATGCTGTGGGTACATATACTAGATTTTAGAGGTGTCGCTCAGATCACAAGAAAGCTAAGCTATCAGTTGCTCATTGATTATGTGAATGTTCTTTATTGCAAGCATTATGTGATGTTACACAGAGTAGGTGTATGTTTTGATTGTGAAGGTGCATTCAACCTTAAAAATATGAAACAGTAAGAAGCTGTAGACAGAAAGCATTGTTCTTGTACTATTGTTTGCTGATAGAATTCTTGAAGAAGATTCTATTTTTCTCACCTGAGTTTCTGTAATTCATCTTTTGCAGGTGTAAATTCTTCAAGACCTCAAAAGGTACATGATATTCTGATCTTCCTAATTTGTCATACATTCTTATAGAACTATAAAAGGAGCAGAAAGGAAACAAGCTTCATAGAATCATACACCGTAGAAGTAGTAAGCAACCATAGAACAATGTGAAGAAAAAGCAATGAGCTAATATGCTTGATCTGTGCATATTGATCTAAAAAGCTTTTCACACTTTAGAAATTGAACATGTTTGTATATCAAATATCTTCTTCCCTGTTAACGTGTCTGTCTTCTCCTAGCAAACATATTCTCTGGTGAAGGAAGCAATAGTCAGACATGCGGAGAGTGATCTTCCACGAGTAAACCAACATCTCAAGGATTCAGAAATAAGAGAATCAAGCACCTCTAAAACAGAGAGCATGGATGAAGATCATATCCTATGCCATGTTGAAAAAATGGACAATTTAGAATCCACTCGACCTGTAGAAAGCTCATTTTGCCTAGAATCAAGCAACCGGTGGGTTAAGCGTCTCAGGCATGATCCTTCTGAGTATTTTGCCCATGGTACCAAGCGACTCAAAGTGGCCGATGCTTTGGGCACTGGAAAAGGATGTCCTCTGTACAACGGAGTACTGAATTGCAAAGGATCCAGCTCTGATTTGTCGCCTTCTAGTAAAGAACAGAATGAGTCAGATAAGGCTGTAGTCTTAAAAGAAAAAGGAGAATGCTCTTCAAAAGAACATACAAAGGCAGTGAATTCTTGGGTTAGGAGATGGTGTTATAGCAGTCAGCAAACCACCACTCCTCAAGTGACCCAAACAGTACCTGTGCATACCAAAATGGGGGATACAAATACTATGCCTGAAAGAACCAAAGTGAAGCAATTACCAAGCCTTGCAGCAATGGCATTGATGGGGAGATCAGTGAGTAGTTTTCGGCGTTGTGAATTTCAGCGGAGGGGATCTTCAGTTGTTTGGAACACAGAGCAGCCCTGATTGCAACAAATGGTCGTTCTCAGAAAGCTCTAAAGCCAATAGCTGAATAGTGTACAATGAAGCTGAAAGTTCTCTCTCTTGCCAAGTCAATAGAATAATTTTGCACTGGTACGCCTCATGCTCATATTTGGTTTCTCATTCTTAAGTCTTTTGTTGAACATTAGGATTGAGAATCTAGAGTCAAAATATGGCTACTATTGCATGCATCTTATTGGAAACTTGAAACATGTGGTTTCAATACTGCAAGTTCTCTTCAAAGAATTTGTTAGGTATCCATTTCGATTGTGTCCAAACTCAATTGACTGGGTTCGATTTCAGAATTCAAGCTGCAAGTCAGAATTTACATGCCATATGCCAAGCCACCAGTGGAGGTTTTTGTTTCTAATAATGCATTTGCAAGTTCCATTTCAAAACTAGTTCCATTGGAGACCTGAGGTACTTCTTGTATATCTCTTTTGCACTTAAGAATCAAGATACAGTTTGCATTGGTTCGATAAAAATCAATTATCTAGACCCCAAAAAAGGGTTGCTTGTAGCTAAAGATTCTTTTCATATTCATCAAGCATGAGCGAACCTTGGTTAGATGAGCTCCTGCAGAAATGGAATGTATCAGGTGTCAATATGTATATATTGTATATGCATGTCTTCTTTTCAGTGTTAAAATTTGATCCTTATTACCTCTGTACGCTTGACCTAATCATCGAAGATGGTTAGTTATATTTGTGGAATAAGCTTGACAACATCAGCAAAATTTTCCTCTAAGAAACCAATCTAAAGGGTGTCCTCTCCGTCAGATTTATCGCTCACAAGATTTTCTGGCTTCCGTTTCTATATGTTGCTAGGTTGGAATTGCTCAAAGAAGAATCCTCATGACTTGCATTTCGGTCTTGACTGCTTGTATTCCAATTTCTTCTTGTCAATTTACAGGGTAAGTTTGTATGTTATATACGCATGATTTGGATTAGACTATAGTTTGTCATCTTGCCTTTGCTAGGGAGACAATTTAATTTCAGGAAGGATTAATCAAACACAGACTTGCATGCATTATTTCAAGGAATTCTCAAAATTGACCATTTCTAAGATATTAGTGATTTGTTGTGATGAATGATGTTAATTTCTCCAAAACTTAGAACAAGTAGCAGTAAACAATGTAAAACTTTGGTGAGAGTGTACTGAACAAAATAGACATCAGTCGTTTGAACATTTACTTGCCGCAGACTACCATTCCATCTTCAACATGGCAACTTGCTTGCTCAAGAGCAGACCTGAAGAACCCGCCTCCGTCCACTCTTGAATCCATTGATGGTGGTGAGAACTGTGAGATGATGTCTCGAAGTGTCACAACGGCCTCTGGTTCGCCTGAATCCTTAATTAGGATGGTGCAGTCACTCTTGGATGAAACAACATTTTCCATTGCTTGCTTCAGAGTGTCAGACTTCTTGTTTGTTATCCATACATTAATAGGAGGACTGAAATTGAAGTTTCTTACCATTGTTGGGGGATCAGTTTTCTCTCTGTATGATGAGATGAATTGTCCGACAGTGAAGCTTCTGCAAGTATTTCACATCATCCAAGTCAAGTTACATTCATCGATCCCTTTAATCAATAATCAAAGCATAGGAAGGTGAGGATTAAACTTACTTTCTGTTCTCAAAGAAGCTATCATCATCAAGAAGAAGGTGAATGTCACTGCATCTCAAGTTTCCAATTAGCTTTTCAGCTTTTCGATCGATAACCGGGGCTCTATCAAGTTGTTTCTCCCATAGGACATGTAGAGCATCTGCTAGTGTTTGGTCTGCGTACACACAAACAATGCCTGCATTTGCAAACCTGAGGTATAACACAGACGAGACTTAGTTTACTGAATTATCTGCTTTTCTGCAATTATATTTCAAACAAAAGTTATTTTCTTTTCTGCATGATAATGAATTAAGTTTCTATTGCAATCTAAATCACTAGAGTTCCTAATGAACTTTACTGCATAAATTAATTCCGTCGCATATAAAGAACATGAACATCTGAAATAAAAGTTATGCTCTATAATCTCTACATACCGAAATTCAGATAATGCTTTGTCTGATATTTGATCAAACCATTCTAGTCCACTAGACTTGAGAAGTAACTCCACCACTGCATACTATGCAAATACTGACTTCTTAGATTTTCCATAGGAAAAAATATGACACAAATATATGCATGCATAAACTAAAAAAATTACCTGAGTGACAAAACCAACTACACAAGAGTTGGAAGATTCAACAACTGGTGCTACTCTAACTCTATGATGTTTAGCAAAGAGCAGTTGCACATGAAAAAGAGTATCATCGGAGCGAACCGGAAAAAATGGTTCCCATAAGAAAGATTTAGCAAGCTCTCCAATCTATTTTTCAGATTAGTTTAACAATCATATCATCAATGTAGTTAAACATTCAAAAGAACACTCTTGAATCGCATATATATATATATATATATATATACACACACCTTTGTTTTCCCAATTTGGGGACTCTGCTCCAATGTTTTGAGAAATCCACAATTACAGCTTCCTGATGCAAGCTTATCTTTCTCAAACTCCTACCAAAAATTTAACACAAATTAGGATCAGATTATGCAAGAAAGCAAGTGATTAATTACCTCAAGAGACCACAAGACCATGCTGGAGAAGTCAATGAATCCAATGTCTCTATCCAAGAACTTCCCAAGATCAGACTTCACATCATCCACAATTGGAGCACCAGAAACCTTCTTATTGTACAACAAAGTGATCACATCTTGTACATAGTCATCTGGTTTTATCTCCAGAATCAAGTCTACATAATACACCCAATAATTAATCAAGACATTGAAATCTAAAGTTCCAAATGTGAATATGATAAATCATGACATTCAGCACAGAGAGAGAGAGAGAGAGGGACCAGTGGGGCTGTTGATGCCAGGTAAAGAGCTTATAGGAATGTGATTGAGAAAGGACTGAAGAGCAGAGGAAGGGTCTTTTTTTGGTTCATGTTGATCTTTATCTCCTTCTATGCTTGTGTTGCTAATGAACCTCTTGTTCTTTTTCGGCAATCCATTGCAGTAGGCTCCTCCATGGCCACCTTCTCCACCTGCCTCAAATCCATTGCTCTCTTTCTGATTAAACTTCTCCTTGATTAAATCTTGAATGAAAAACTAATACTAAAGATTGTTGCGTTTCTCTGTCGTTACTGTTTATTAGGTTGAGATTAGGGGATGAACTGGTGGTCTGGCCACGTGGCAGAATATAAACATACCACGTGTGGGAAAAAAAAGGTGACGTGGAGATCTTCTATTGCATGATGAGTGAAACAAATGGCACGAAAAACTAGGGAAAAACACATGGCGGAAAACGGTTGTTGCAATGGAACAGTAGTAAATACTCCAGTCTTGTTTTTTAACTTGTCTCATTCTTATGGTTTTTGCTTTTCTATCAAGGAAATTTGTGAAAAAAAAAAAACTACTCATAATTGTGATTAATAGGTCCTGAGTTTAAGCTTTTTATATTATAATTTAATTTTTTAAGTTCTGTTATAGGAGTTCTGTGTAAGAAATACCTCTTGTCCTACCCTCTAAAAAAGACTCGCTTGTTCTTTGTTTTGTCATCAACATTATTCAAAAAAAAATTTATAAAACATTAAATATTTTTTTATAAAAATTTTAGCCTTTACATTAATGTACTTTTACGACTTCCAATAAATTAGATTCAGCGATTTTCGTAGTTTTTTTAATGTATATACATACTTTGTAAATTTTTTCCCTTAAATTTTTTTATTTTTAAAAAGTGGCTTTATTTATTTTTACTTTTTATTTTAAAGAAAGAAATGTTCCGTTTACCCAAAAACAACTCTGAACAATAAAACTAACACCAACTCATATAAACTTAAAACATTAAATGGCAACATATCCTTGATAATAAAGTGATACAAATAATAAATGAAAAAAAAATAAACAGTAACATATGCAGATAATAAACTCAAAACATTAAACAACAACAGATACAGTTATTCTTCAACTTTCTTCGCAATATCACTGATCATAGGGAGGCGGTGGCGAGTTATCATGGTGACCAGCTTCATTTCCTTTAAAATTAAAAATAATAATAATAAATATATATTTCATAGAACAAAAATTAAGAACTGGAAGCAAAAAAACAAAAACAAAAAAAAAACAAAACAAAAAAAAACTTCAGTATTAAAAACAAATTTCTTCAAATAATCATTGAGACATATAAGCCTGAAATTACACCATTAAGATCTCCTTTTTGGTTAATTTGCTAGTAGCTAGGAAGTACGGTATGCTGGTGCTAACACCTACAATAAAAACCAGTGTTTTCAGACCAGGACCGGACCGGACCGGGCGGTCGGACCGGGTTGACCCGGACCCGGCCTTAAAACCGGTCCGGTTCAATATATAAAACCGGATTTTGATAAAACCGAGGGTTGAACCGGCAACCCGGACGATCGAACCCGGTGACGGTGACTCGGCCGGATCATCAACCCGGGTTTGCACCAATTTTTTTTTTAATTCTTATTTTATTTTTATAATATATTAATGTTTGGGGGTTATAATATAAAATTATAAAACTAAGGAAGGGAGAGACCAAAGGAATATTTTTATCTTAATTTTTTAATGAATTTTTTTAGTTGTGTATTTCCTTGTGAATATTTTTTTATGCTTCTCAATTAATCTTTATATTAGTTTATTATTATGTTATTGGGTGTATTTTTACATTTTTTTAATGTGGTGTACTTCAATATTTATTTATATAAAAATACTCACTTAAATTTTTTTAAAAAAATCATGTTTTTTTATTTTTTTATTTTTTTATTCTTCAATATTTAATTTTTTTAATTATATATAACTAAAAATTATATTATTTTTAATAAAAATTATTGACCCCGATTCAACCCTGACCCCTATCCTTCTCAGGGTCGATAGCCGGTCCGAGTCTGAAAACCTTGATAAAAACATCCTCCATCAAATCGGTAAACAATATGCCATTGCCCTCGCGAGGAATATTCCCTGTACATATATACAAGTAAGTTAAGATAATTGTAGTTAGAAATTGTGAACATCAAAATGTGTCGGGCCCAAATGTTTGGCCCAAACAATATAAACAATGATATAGAATAAAACAAATATATAAAAAAAAGGTCGCGAATGTTATGATGACCCTTTTGAAATTTATTTCTAAAAGCAACGCATCACAAATATAAACACCCAAATAGATCAAACTCCCGGTCAAAATCTTAAAAGCGATTAACCAACTAAATTTGCTCTGGCCTCAAGTTTCTGCATTACGCCCACCATCTATGGACGAAGAAAGGTTGGAGACGGATCAAGAGGGAACGGCCTGGCGTTACTGCCCTCCCTTTCTTATAAGAAATAAAAAAGACAAAGTAAAATTCTCATATGCCCTGGTTGTCGGCCATGATGGTTCTCCGTTCCTGGACACCACATGAAAAAATACTGATACAAGACGATACATGAAAAAAAACACCTATATCCGAATTAAAATAAAATAATATGACTCACACTAGATTAGTATGTATTGATTGACTAACCCAAAATCTTATTAAGTCTGTACTGACTGACTAACCCACACTAAACCAGTCTGTATTGCAGGTGGCCCAAGCCATAAGCCCACCACTGATCGTATTCAAAGTCATCTCAACAATTTCCAACTAGATTTATACTAAATGAGCTTTATATATATGCAAGTAGAATTACTTGTGGAGGGCGACTCCATTATGTTTACAAAGGTGCGCAAGCCATTGCTTAGATGTAGCATATCAAGCAAACATTCTATGCGAACATTCCATAGATCATACAAGATTTTTAAAAACTATTTAACCAAATCTTAATGTGAAAGCACATCTTATGCTTATCTTGACTACCATCTCAACAACTCCATGAAAGACTATTTTAGAAGATGATTGGAACACCCATGTTGTTAATGCAAATCTAGCACTTCATAGCACTAAACATCAAATATATTCTAAAAGAGAAACTTTATCTATTATTATTATTTGGCAACAGCTATTGTAGTAATAGATGGCACCAGGATGGAAAGAAATGGAAACTAAATTGAATTGGATAATGCACAATGAAAACAATTGAGACCAAAACCAGGGTAAGTGTTTGCTCGTACTGGGTTATGTTCTCTACTGTTCCTTATTGTTGTTTTAATCATGATGCAATTAATATGAATCCTTTTCATTGTTGCAAGTTCAAAGTTAGATTTTCATCAGCCCTCACAACCACACTACTATGCATTTGATAATTATGTTTTACACATTCACTCTTGCAAGGTTTGTAAGATTTCTTGAATATGCTCATGCATGATTTTCTTGTACAGGAAGCTATCAAGGAGTTAATGGTGAGCAATAATACCAAGATGGTCTCAGTCCATGCTAGTTAGCAGATTTCTCTATGTTTCATTTGTTCATAAAAGGGATAGACAATACTATTTTGTAATGAATCTATACCATTTCTTATTGTGCTTGTTTTAATTCATGACTTATGAAAACTTTTGTTATGTGTCTTTTGATTTGATCAATAAAATTATTTTTAAATATTGTTATTTATCATTTTTGTTTTTATCTATTACCAGGTGAAAAATATTATAAATTATATAATATGCACAAATTATATAGATATAATGATGATATTATCTATCAGTCAAAAGATGTCAATTTATTTATAGATTTACTGACCAACATATCCGTCACTAAAACCTTCAAAAATTTATTTTAAAATAGAGATATAATGATGGAAGCTCCAACATTATACATATACTGATGGCATCATCCATCACTTTAGAATTTGATCTAAAAATGAAAATATAGTGACGAAAACTTTCGTCATTATAAATATAATAAGCATCATCCGTTAGTAAAACTTTTAAAAATTTCATCACTATAGATATTCTGACGGTATTATCCGTCAATAAAAACTTCTAAAAATTTCATCACTATTGATGTAATGACGGTATTATCCATTAGTAAAAAAATTTTTATAATTGATTTAAGAGTAAGGATTAAGTGACAGACGTCTCCGTCAATATAGGTTATAGTTACAAACTCTATATTGTCACTATATCCTAATAGGATATTGACATAGTTTTTTTGTCAATAAAAGCCTATAGCGTCGAGGGATAACTTGACGAAAATTTTACTGTTGCAATAGGGTTCATGGCCGTCGAGTATATCATAAATAGAGGTTTTAGTGATGGATTTTTGACAGTCACTATATAACAATTTTTTTATAGTGAATTAGTTGATTTGCTAGTGGCTAGGAAGTAAAGTATGCCGGTGCTAAGAGCTACAATAAAACATCCTCCAACAAATCTATAAACAATATGCAATCGCCCTCAACAAGGAATATTCACTATATATATAAGTGAAGATAACTGTAGTTAGAAATTGTGAACATCAAAAAAATTTTACCTATGTCGGGACCCAAAAATCGTTTGGCCCAGACAATACGAACAAACATATAGGATGAAACAGATAAAAAAAAAGCACCCAATGATATGATGACCCTCTTGAGATTTATTTTCAAAAGCAATGTATCGCAAATATAAGCACCAGATCAAACTCTGGGCCAAAATCTTAAAAGCGGTTAACCAGCTAAATTTGCTCTGGCCATTACGCCCACCATCCATGGATGAAGAAGGTTGGAGATGGATTTAGAGGGGGATGAATATGAGGTTGGAGATGGATCGAGAGGGAGATGAATATGGCCTGGCGTTACTGCCCTCCCTTTCTTATAGGAAATAAAAAAGGCAAAGTAAAATTCTCATAAACCCTGCTGGTTGTCAGCCATGTTGGTTCTCTGTTACTGGACCTTATCACCATTTTGGAAACTTTTTTGCACTATCAAAAATTTAAATTTAGAGAGATGCGTATTAGGAAATAAAAATGATAGTTAAATTCTCATAAGCCCTGCTGGTTGTTGGTCTCCCTATCGCAGATTAGCTTATCACCATTTTGGAAACTTTTCTGCACTACCAAAAATTTAAATTAAGAGAGATGTGTATCAGGGATGCTTGCGTGAAATGCTAGAAATTTAATGGAGTCGCCCTCCGCGAGAAACTTTACCTTCATATATATAAAGTTAATTTAGGATAAGTCTAGTTGGAAATTGTTAAGATGCCTTTGAATATGATCAGTGGTGGGCTTATAGCTTGGGCCCCCACAATACAGACTGATCTAGTGTGGATCAATCAATCAGTATAAAGTGATCCAGTGTAGGTCAGTCAGTTAGTACATACTGATTGAGTGTGGGTCATATTATTTTATTTTAATTCGGATATAGGTAAACTCAAAACATGAAACAAAGATATAGATAATAAACTCAAAACATTAAACAACAACATATACAAATAATAAACTCAAAACATTAAACAACAATAGATACAACTATTCTTCAACTTTTTTCACAACATCACTGACCATGGGGAGGCAATGGCGGGTTGTCATGGTGACCAGCTTCATTTCCTTTAAAATTAAAAAAATAATAATAAATATATATTTCACAAAAAAAAAAATAAGAACAAAAAAAAAACATACCTTCGGTATCAAAAATAAATTTATTCAAATAATCACTGGGACATGTAAGCATGTAAAGCAAAAGGACAAAGAAGCCTGAGATTACACCATTAAGAAGGAACGCTTCAACCTCCATTTTGGTTGATTTGCTAATGGCTAGGAAGTAAAGTATGTTGGTGCTAAGACCTACAATAAAACATCCTCCAGTATATTCGTAAACAATATGCAATCGCCCCAGCGAAAAATTTTCCTTATATATTATACACACGTATGTGAATATGATAAATCATAACATTCAGCAAATAGAGAGACTAGTGGGGCTGTTGATGCCAAGTAAAGAGCTTATAGGAATGTGATTGAGAAAGGACTGGAGAGTAGAGGAAGGGTCTTTTTTTAGTTCATGTTGATCTTAATCTCTTTCTATGCTTGTGTTGCTAATTAACCTCTTGTTCTTTTGGCAATTCATTGTAGTAGGCTCTTCCATGTAGGGGTGTAAATGATACACCTCTACTCGCAAGCTACTCGGGTTCGACTCGGTGAAAACTCAAACTCGACTCGGTCATGGTCGAGCCGAGCTCGAGTTCGAGTAGCTCGAGTAGTCGAGCGAGCCGAGTTCGAGTAGTTAGATACTTGGCTCGAGTGCTCGCGAGCCTAATCGAGTAGTGACATATATATATATATATATATAATATTTATTATATAATTACCATTATATCTTTTTAAAGTTAAAATATTAATATTTTTTAACAAAACAAAATTTTCTCTCATTCTTACGAATGAGAAAGAGAATTGAGCCCGTGACTCAGCCGCCCCATCATCCCCATCCTAGCCTAATTCATCCCATCCTTCAACCCTAAACGCCGTCAGCCCGTCACCGGCGGCAGTGGCGGCGCCGGGGTGTGGCGAGGAGGGACATCCGCCACACCCTCCGGCTATTTGATAAGTGGGGGTATAATGGGAAATAAGATGATATCTTGGAGATGAGCCCATTGCTCCACTCCACTCCACTGCTTACTAAGTGAGAGATAGAGAAGCAGTGGAGAGGAAATGGGTGGAGATGATGATGCCATTATTATATATTTTTCTCTCTTTTTTTAATATCTTTTAAAAATAAAATATCTTCTAAAAATAAAACTACAAAGTGGTGAGATTTCAAAAGGGCAGGGTCAAAATCAAGAAATAAGCTTAGCTCGACCAGGTGCTACTCGTTGGGGCTTTCACTATAAAACATTACTCCGACTATTTGATATGTGGCATTCATTGGAAGAGGTGTTCTTTGCAATACAACAAGATGGTGAGATAAGGTTCCGGTGCTTGGAGTATTCCATTGGTTAGGAAAATTTAGTTGTTATTCATGTACTTGTGTATAATAATGAAGTTTTTTTGAATTAATTTGACTTTCTTGTTATTGAATGGATCAATTAACTTTTGATATGTTTTTTATGTATTTATGTTTCATGTTTGTATGCCAGATTTTTTGTTGACCGGTCGGAATGTTTATTCGGCGGCTGGAAATTTTTTTCCCATCAACTTTTGCCCCACCCTCTAACGAGTCCTGGCACCGCCACTGACCGGCGGTGAGGTGCCAAACCAAGTAGTGAGCTTGCAAATTCCCAGCGCCATTACTCTGTTCCTCTTTCTCGTTCTTCGTCTCCATTTCGCATCTCCGATAAAATTTGAAATCCTTGATCTCCATCAATGCCATCTCTGGTGATCCTCTTCAGGACTCGTGCCCTGGCGGATGCTTCATCGATCTCATCGGCATTCGCGGAGAGGAAGTCCCAGCTCGAGATCGCCAAGAGGCAAGCCGTGGTTTATTCTCTCTACGCCCCTAAAATCAAGAGCGTCATGGAGATTGAGAACCTCTGATGGATTCGGGTGAGAAAAGTCGGAGTTTTTATTGTTTGTTACTTGAATTGTCAACTGATGAAAGCTTTTGATGAGGTGCCATGTTGAGAAAGATCATCTTCTTATTGTGATTGTAGTTTTGTGTTGTGTGTATCCATTTGGAGAAACTGAAAAGTAAATTTGGATTGTGAATTGTGGCTATCTTGATGAAATTTTATTCTATGTGTGAAACCTTGGTGGAACAAACATTGCAATGTCACACCGGGCAGGAATCAGCATTTTCATATCATATTCAACAGTACGCCGATGTCTACACCAGTAAGCCGGGCAACTTCTTGCTGTACCCACCTGAGGCATGGCTTCATGTGCCTTTTGATATTAAAATCATGCCACATCATGTGAAGGTATAATTATTTTCCTCACTCATAACTTGCTCATTTGATAGTACAGCCATGCACTCCAACTCATGACTCATGAGCAAATTTCAAGCTCTGATTCTCTATCATGATTTATAATTCAAATTTTCAGTTCTTATTTTTTGTTTTTAATCTTATAATGCAGGTTCCTTCAAGTCTTCTTAAAACACGAGAACATAGCCAAGCACACTGTCAAGTATCGTCTGGTTGAGTAATTCAGGTTAGCTTGGCTCATTACTTTTCCTTGACTTCACAACAATTTACAAATGGAAAACAACTGTTTTGTCTTGAGAGTGCTCTGCTTGCTGACATATTTTCCACTGCCAGTGAGCTTTGCCTTCAAACATTTAGCATTGAAAATTCTATATTAGTCTGTAAAACCGGGCGGTGGAATTAGTTGAATATTCGTCGTTTTTCACATAGATAATTTTGTTGAGAAGCCAGCCACATCATCTGTTTCAACAAACAAATAATATCCTTTGCCTTCTCTTTCCTCCCCTTGTTTTTGTTTTATTTTTTTATTTTTTATATTTGGGTGTTAATTTTATGTTTGTGTATATCCCTGACTTCTCTTAAATAGTGGGTGTTTATAGCTTTTTTTATTTTATTTTAAAAAAACCGTTTATTGATAATCATTTGTTGCATTCATTTCATTTAATTTTATATAATTTAGAGTTGCTTAGATTGAATTTTTTATAAAATTATATTGACATTTTAAAGAATATGATTGAACTTGATTTATCTGATTATTGGCTTCTGGGTAGAACAATGTGAAAAAGGTGGGCTTATTAACCAATCTTAAATAATTGAGACTAATTGTTTATTATTACTATTATTTTAAATTTGAAAATTAGGTCTCTATTGAACTATTTTTATTTTAGTCACCAGGACTTAATTTATTCAGTTTTCAGTTTTAATATTATTTAGTTTGTTCAGATTTTAAAAAAATTAAAAGCTAAAAATATCTTTTATTTTTATATATTTTTATTTATTTATTTATTTTTGACAAAGTGAATAAATCATCCACACATTTCAAAAAAATACTCCCCCCTTTTTGATATATATGGGTATGGAAAATGGTGTCACTGTCACTCTTGTATTAAGGTGATGGTATGTTTTTCTATCACCTCTTTCTTATTAGAGTATATTTTAAAGAAAAGAAAAACAGTCATAGTGTATGAGACGGTATGTTTGTTGAAGGAACATATAACTAGACAAGATTCATTTCAACCTATGGTTAATTATTATTGTATTTACTCGAATATTTCACTTTCAAAGAATAGCAACATGACTCGATCATTAAAATTTGTCTTCTCATGTGATAACTTATTGGTATTTGGTACACAAAGGAACAAGATTGGAGACTGGCAATACTTCATTGTGTGTGTATTAAAATAATTAAAATAATTGTTAAAATAATTGTTATGTTATATATATATTAATAATTTGTTAAAATAATTAAAATATATATATATATATATTAATAACTTATCAGTGTCGTACCAGTGATAACTTATCAGTGTCTTACCGTATTAGAATAGAAATTTATTAAAATAATTATTATGTTATATATATATTAATAATTTGTTGATTATTATTTTTATTTATTGATTTATTTTACATTTATTTGTTTTATGTCATCCTGATCATGATTTATTTATTTATTTTGCATTTATTTGATTCAACCATTTGCTTGTTGTTTTTTTTTAAATAAAGGTAGTGACTACAAATTAACAAGGTATTTTTGGTTTTATGTCATCACTAGTTCATTGTTTATTTTGCATTTATTTGATTCAAACCATTTGCTTGTTTTTTAAAAAATTTAAGGTAGTGCTTTCATCCTTTGTGGTAGTGCTTTCATGTGCACAAACAAGTGGAGATTTGCAAAAAGGTGTTGAGCTTGCCTAATACAATAGGAGATTTGCACAAAAAGGTCGTACATCTTAACCATGCTATTATTTGGTTGTTTATTGTGATAGGCAATATGTCATCAAAAAGGTTGATTTATTTTAGTAGTACATGTCTAATACAAAAAGGTTGATTTATTTATTTATTTGGTTGTTTATTGTGATAGGCAATATGTCATCAAGCACACCAAATTTCTCATCTACACCATTTCATTCCGGAACGAATTCATCAACTAGTCGGGCCATGTTGGAAGGTGATTTTTCAATGAGCAAAAGTTTTGATGGTGATGATGGGAATGCAAATAAAAGTAATGATCCAATTGAAAAGGGTTGTGATGTTGTTGACCTTGGTGAGGGGGGAGAAGAGGAAGGTAATGAGAAAAAAAGGGCCAAGACTTCAAGTGTATGGTTGGAGTTTAAAGAAATTGATCTTCCTGATGGTTCTAAAAAGGAGAATGTATTCATTGCAAGAGGAAGTTGGCTATAAATGCTAGCAAGAGTACAACTCAATTTAAAAGGCACTTGTCAACTTGCATGAAGAGAAAAATTTATCAAAATCAACAACAAAAAATTTCTTTCCAACCTATACAAGGAGGTAATGGGGATGTTGAAATGCAACCGACTCTCACAAATGGCAAGTTTGACATGGCAAAAATGAGAGAAGCAGCTGCACATTGGATATTGATGCATGAGCTTCCTTTTTCAGTAATGGAAGAGGAAGGTTTTAATATGATGCAAAGATGTGGAATGCCTGAATGGGAAAAAGTGTCGCGGGTTACTATCAAGAAAGATTGTATGCAAGTTTATGAAGCCGAAAAAAAAAAATTGAAAACATTGCTCAAGAATATTAGCAAGATAAGCTTGACAACGGATTTATGGAAGTCTAGCAATCAAAAGATCGAGTATATGGTCTTAACAGCTCATTTTATTGATCATAATTGGAGATTGCAAAAGCGTGTTATCAATTTTGTTCGCCTTCCACCTCCTCGCCGTGGGGAATTGAGAACAAGGTTTTTACTATCTCTGTTGATAATGCTTCAAGCAATGATGTGGCAATCAGGATTCTTAAAGACACATTTTCAAGAACTAAAAGGTTGCTTTGTGGAGGAAAGTTATTTCATGTTCGTTGTTGTGCACACATTCTTAATCTCATGGTGCAAGATGGTATTTCTGAAATTGAAGAAATAATTGAAGATATTCATGAAAGTGTGAAGTTTATTAATCAAAGTGAAGCAAGATTGAAGTCATTTTCTGATATTGTGCAACAACTACAATTGTTGGAGAGAAAACTTATTCTTGATTGCAAGACACGTTGGAATTCAACATTTGAAATGCTATCGATTTGTAAATGAAATTTAAAGATGTTTTTTTCCAATGTTCAAAGATCGGGAAATCCTTTATCATTGTTGCCCATGCCCCCAAGATTGGGAAAAAGGTGGAGAAAAATATGTGAGATTTTAGAAGTGTTCAATGCCATCACAAAAAAATTATTTCCGTAGTGATTATCCAACTTCTAATTTGTTTCTCAATGAAGTCTATCGGGTGAAAATGTTGCTAGACAAAAGGGCGAATGATGAAAATGACTTTATTCGAGCAATGATTGGCAAAATGAAGGCTAAATTTGATAAATATTGGGGGGAATGCAATTTGCTCATGTCCGTGGCCGCCGTCTTGGATCCAAGATGCAAAATGAGGGTTGTTGATTTCACTTTTGCAAGGATGTATTCCGATAGAGAAGCAAGAGAAAATATTGCTAAAGTTCGAGAAGCTCTACATGAGATTTATGAAGAATATGTTTGTGAATATCAACATGGCAATGAGCATAGTGGTGAAACTCCAATGCATAATAATGATGATGTTGGTACTA
The DNA here is from genome assembly GCF_009730915.1 of Dioscorea cayenensis subsp. rotundata. NCBI lineage: Eukaryota > Viridiplantae > Streptophyta > Magnoliopsida > Dioscoreales > Dioscoreaceae > Dioscorea > Dioscorea cayenensis. The sequence goes on from NC_052474.1 coordinate 8,395,717, forward strand.
GTGGCAAAGGCTCGTCAGGTTGGTCCGAATTTTCAAGTTATGTGAAATCTATTGAAAAAGCCTCTCCACAACAGTCAGATTTGGATGCATACTTAGCTGAAGGTTGTTTCATTTTTGAAGGAAATCTGATCAATTTAATGCCTTAGAATGGTGGAAGGAAGTACTTTTAAAATATCCCATCTTATCTAGAATGGCTCGTGACATACTTGCTATTCCTATTACTACGAGTGGCTCGAGAGGCTACTTTCAGGTGCGGTGGTGAGTGATTGATACTTATCGTTCTTCATTGGCTCCAGAGACAGTGCAATCATTGCTTTGTGGAGGAGATTGGTGTCGAAATCTTCATGGAGTGAAGAAGAAAAACAAAGTGAGTTTATAATTGTTCTTGCTTTAATATATTTTTTTATTTTTCATGGTTTTTCTTGTTTTAATGTAATTTTTGACTATTCTTTGTTCACTTTGTATATATTAGAAGGAGAAGAAACCAATTGAGATTTCACTTGACATACCTTGAAGCTCAAGTTTAAAATGGTATGAAGAATTATGTTTGCATGTAAGTAACATTTAAGTTTATTCATCCTTACTATCAATGATTAAAATGATTTGTTTTCTAATTTCTCATTTGTAATTTTGTATAGGTTTGATGGAAACATTGGGCCAAACCCTTACTTTCAAGAACATATATTTTTGAGATAATGGATGTTGATGGTGGATTGATTGTTTTCTTATTATCTATGAACTTATTTGTTTGTTGTCAATGAATTGTATTAGCACTTGTTTATTTTCTATTTGTTTTACTTGGACTTATTAACTATGGACTTACTTGTTTTATAATTATGGACTTATTTGGACTATTTTTAATGTTTTTTATTTAAGTATGAGTTCTATTTGTTTTTTTTTCAAAATATTTTGGAATGTTGTTGTTTTAGTTGATGTTGCATTTCATCAAATATGAATGTATTTGTTTGTCTTTGAAAAATTATAGAATGTTATTATTCTAGTTCTTGTATTTGGTTAAGTTTGAATTGTGTTTGTTGCCTTTAAAATTTTTTTGAATGTAGTCATTTTAGAATGGATGAAAAAAATTGATTTTTTTTTTATGAAAATCAATGGAAAAAATTTTCGAGCTCGAGTATAATTGTTTATGATCATTTTCAACATTTCCGAGCTTAATCGATCGAGCTCGAGTAGCTCGAATAGTGTATCGAGCCGAGCTCGAGCTTGGTTATGTATACTCGGTCGAGTTCGAGCCGAGTATCGAGTATCGAATTTTCAGTCGAGCTCGAGCTCGAGCTCGCTATTACTCGGCTCGAACTCGATCGATTACACCCCTACTTCCATGGCCTCCTTCTCCACCTGCTTCAAATCCATTGCTCTCTTTCTGATTAAACTTCTCTTTGATTAAATCTAGTATGAAAAACCAATACTAAAAGATTGCTGAGTTTCTGTGTTACTGTTTATCAGGTTGAGATTAGAGGAAGAACCAATGTTTTCAGAACCGGACCGGAAAGTGAACCAATCAAGCAACCTGGTTATGGGTCAATCAATTGAATCGAATAAACCAGTTTGGTCGAACCGGATGACGTAATATATATATATATATATATACAAGTATCAATTATCCAAACTCTAATATATTTCAAGGCTAATTCAAATCCACCACATCCTTCCTAGGTCATCGTGTTCAAACTATACATGCTTTCCTGAAAAAGTGAAAATCAAAATAATTAAAAAAATAAATAATCAAAATTCCAACCAATCTCATTAAAAGATCAACTGCTCATCCTTCAATCACTAATATATATCCACCGTCAATCCATCTCAAAATCCGTGCCAAATGTTAATATCAAGACAACCATCTACTCGTGAAGACCTAAACCCTTTCTTTCCCAATCTTCAACTAGTTCTTTTTATACCGCAAACTGTAACCTACTCCTCACCGGAACACCAAATTTAACACCATGGTTCCCCAGTACAAGCTCGTCGACCACCATCTCTTGACCACATGCTCGGACTGTGTCGGCGCAACCTCGGCCAAACGCTCCATCTCCAAACACACACTCCTCTCCTTCGCTTCATCACCATTTTCTCAATCATCTCATACTGCCGATCTACGCTCGTCTTTGTCCCGCGCTTCTTCTCTCCAGGCTTAAAAATTAAAAATTTAAAAAAAAATAATAATAACCGGGGTTAACCCGGTTCCTATCAAACCGGCCGGTTTGGCGGGTTTGACCGAGTTTGACCGGGTCAACATCCAGTCAATGATTTATATAGAAAAGGACCGGACTGCTGGTCGGTTTCCGGTTCTATTGATCCAACTGACCAGTCCGATTTGGGTTTCAAAACATTGGGAAGAATTGGTGGTCTAGTCATGTGGCAGAATAGAGAAGGTGACGTGGAGATCGTCTATTGCATGATGAGTGAAACGAATGGCGCAAAAAACTAGGGAAACAGGTGGCGGCTGAAAACAGTTGTTGAAATGGAACAATAGTAAATACTCTGGTCCTTTTTTTATTTTACTTGTCCCATTCTATGGTGTTTTATGTTTTCATGTTTAGAAAATTTGTGAAACAAAAAACTACATGTGGTTGTGATTAAGATGTCTCAAGTTTGAGCCTCTCATATTATAATTCAATTTCTTTAGGGTCCCCTACGAGAGTTTTGTGTGAGACTTCTCGTTCTACCCTCTAGAACCCGCTTGTTTTTTGCTTTGTTGCTTGTTGATATTGTCAAAAAAAATATATATATATATGAAACATTAAATATTTTTTAAAAAATTTAACTTTTACATGTACTTTTACAACTTTCAATAAATTATATTCAACTATACATTTTTTTTTCAAAACATATTTTAAATAAAGGTAATATTATAAAGTTAATATAGATTTTATATAAATTACCAACTAATTTTAACCAATTTTTCTTAATTTATATGATTTTATACCAACTAACTTTAACAAATTTTTCTTAATTCATATTATTTAGTTAAAATAGACAAATAAAAAGAAAATACTCCATAATTTTTATTATTGAGGGTTATATCAGAAAGAATGTCATATCTTTGCGTTGAGTTCGGCTATATGGGCCGGTTTGTAGCAACTCTATAGGGCGCAAGGGTATTTTGGTAATTAAATCAGTCCAAAACCGCCTCATCTTCTCTCCCTCGAACCTCCACCGCTGAAAACAAAGCGCGAGCGCGCGCGAGAGAGAGCGAGTACCATCAATGGCGCTAACCCTAACAACTCCATTCCTCCCGTCCCTGAAAGCTTCCCCCAAATCCCATCGTATGGAGGTGAGAACTCTTCGATCGTGATCACATACCTCTGATTTCTCGCAAATGGAGCAAGGATTTCACTGACGATTGCTTCGATTGGTGCAGGTGAAACCTAAATCAGTGATGGTGGAGTGCCGGAAAAAGGGCGGTATCCACCCCGAGTTCCATGAGGACGCCAAGGTGTACTGCAATGGCGAGCTGGTGATGACCACCGGAGGCACGCAGAAGGAGTACACCGTCGACGTGTGGTCAGGCAACCACCCGTTTTATCTCGGTAACCGATCCGCCTTGCTGATCGACGCTGATCAGGTTGAGAAGTTCCGCAAGAAGTATGGAGACATGTCCCCCGATCTCCTGAAGATTCCTGTTCTCAAGCATGGCGAGATCGTGCTGCCCACCAAGAAGAAGGCCGCGCCGGGTAAGGGCAAAGGCAAGAAATAGATGGCTCTTTTTCCATCCTGTTTTCTAATTCTCGTTGTTCTTAAATCCTTCTTTTCTTTTATATAACTGAGCTTACTCTGTACAAGATTTTTGCATTGAAAAGTTGATATATTTCATCATCCTGTGTTGAAATGTTGTCCTTGAATCCCTTTGTTGTTTTGGAAGTTCTAGGGTTTTTTCTTTGATGAACTGATGATGATAAGTCTAGAAGAAAAAAACAAATATGTGAAGCACATGACACATCTTGATATGAATGCATTGGTAGAAGGCAGAGTATAAATGGGTTTCTGAATTCTATTGGTTCATTGTTTTTATACTAATTTTAATTCTCTAAGAGTTTGTAACTAGAGGATTGAGTAGATTTTGAAAGAACAGTGTGTAGAGTATGATGGAGATCTTTAGACTCTTTAAGTCTTTTGTAATAAATTTCAATTTTGTAGGAGTTAGGAAACTAGAGGATTAACTAGCTTTGACTGTTTAATTTTAATGAACTGAAAGAGTTTGTATGGTTCATTATGTTTGCACTAAAATTTAGTTGCCTAAGAGAGGATTTCATACAGTAGTAATTTTTTTTTCAATTTGATGATATTTAGTTTTTAACCCTTGATGAAACTGAATCCCAATAGATGTGTGACCTCTTTAAGATGGCTACTTGGAAAGGTGTGTGATATGAAAGAGCTGATAATGTTGTGCTGATCACACACTTTAACAACTTTCCCCAAATACTCCTAATGACATGAAATGTATACAACCCAAATGGAGGTGTCTTTCAGGTGATGCATTAATCATTACAGGGCCATAAGCTGCAAAGAACTTTGCAAGTACTGAGGGTTTCGTTCTTTTAATAGGACTTTGTATGGTTCATCAGTTATGTGTTCCACACTTCCACATCAGGATTTGTGAAGGTTTCCGACCTAATATTTGCTGAAAGTGTGTATCATGCTGTCTTATTTACAAATAAAATAAATAATCGAGTATTTTGACATTGTATGTATGCAGATCCCATTTACTGTCATTGATTTTATATCAATTGGAACTCAAGAGCTAACTCTGACTTGGTTACACACTAATACATTAATATGTCTTTGAGTTTGGACATACATTCTGTGCGTGCAACTTTGGTTACAGACCTGTATATTTGAGTTTGTCTGTGCAATTTTATGATGCATTTGATTCAATTAGCAATTTAGTTTGGCGTGAACATGAATCAGGCTTGATGTTCTTTTCATCGAATCAACTTAACTAGAGTGATATGCTCAACAGATGGAGCATTTCATACTTGCTGGTTTCTGTATAGCAATAATGTTGATGGTGTGCATATGTATGATTGTCTCCATACTCTTATAACATACCGTTTGTAATTTTGTATCGTATCCATTTATTTCCTTTGTTTTTGTAGTCTGTATTGCTTGAAAAAGAAAATTGCATTGAGCTTGCAGCTCCTTGTGTGATTGGATTATGGGAACATAGAGAGAAAGAGAAGTGAAAATGGAAAATTTGTTTCGTTGTGTCAGATGATTGAATAAAATAAAAGGGATACACAAATAGAAGAGAATGCGCTGGGAATAATTTTCTGTTCTTGTTGTCTTGTCATTTGCCCTCTGTTTTCTCCCACTCTGCAAGCTCTCCTAAGGAATTCTCTAATCCCAATTAGGCTTACAAAAATTATTTGGTTTAATATGGGTGTGCTAGAACCGTGTCATGAACCCAACTATCATTTTAGGTCTCATGAACACTAACTACATCTTGCCAATTTATGAAGTCTTTGTGAAAGTTATTCATTCAAGTCCTTTTCAATGTTAACAAACATGGATCAGAAGAGCATGTTTTAATGAATGAAATTGCTTGCAGTTCTTCCATCTAAAGATCCAAATAGTGCTTGTTTTCATGTTTATGTCATTCTGCATGAATTGCAAGATGCCCATCCTCTTGGCTAGACAAACAGCATCTTCTTTAAATGCTTTTGTTTTTATTAGGCAGGGGGAGGTAAACTCCTGAACTGGGATACAAAGGTAAACATTAATTCATTTCTAGCTTTGTGTAGCATATGAAACCTGATTCAGCTCCATACATTGCCAATATAATTCCTGCTTATCTATCCTTGTTTTTTCCCCCACATAATCATTCTCTTGAAAAAGATATTATCAATCTCAAAGGTCGGGGTGGACATTATTATTAGATATTTTACCTGATAAATTAGCAGGTTGACTCATGATATATGCAGATAGTTTTGAACTGAGTGCTTCTAATTTGAAATTTCACCCTCACTTTTAAGGCCCAAATTGTTCATTGCTCATTAGTAAGGAGCAAGTGAAAACTGCATTACTAGTATATTTAAATCGAAAGAATCATCATCAGGTTAGACTAGACTTGTTATTGTGATTATTGTAATAAAAATTTTCATGTTTTAATCGAATCAATAGCATTGGACACCCACACACACAAAATGCAAAATCCAAATTTGTTTAAATCTGTGTTGATTTTATGCTATGTTTATTGTTTACCTGTCATGTCCTGGTTTGCCACTCCTATGGCCTACCATGAGAGAAAGAGCACTAGATAACCCAAGTGGTTGCTAGTGTTCAAGGAGTCCCACACATTTATCTCAAAGTGGATCTGAATCTTTTAACTGACCCTGATTCCCCAACTATGTTATCAGGATTACCTAGTTGAGTCTGCTTTACAGGCAAGAAAGTCAGTTTTAGGCTCTAACAAGGGACCTACATTTGTGTGTGTGTAATATATATATTGATATATATATAGTATGACTTCTAGAAAAGTAATGTGCACCAAACTTAGCCTTTGTTTTTTCTCCTTCACCTCTCATTGCTTTTGGTTGTTGGTAAACAAGAGATGGAAATAAAGGAGTCCTTGAAGCATTAGAGAAGTATAATCAAGAAGAGAATAAGATAAAGCAAGGCATTCATTATGTCACAATAGTGGGGTGAATAGACCTGCCAAGTTGTTTTGGTTAGGATTCACAAATTTGCTTTTTAATTGAAGGAACATAGTTATATGGTTGTGGGATCTGATGCCTTTAATTGGATTTTTGGAATCAAAATGAATTAATTCCAAGCTATATCTGATTTTGATGGTAGGATTTTTTTTGTAGGAGTTGCAAATACAACAGAATTCAACAGGTAGCTAGGAATTATTATATGGTAAAATTTAGTTCTTAGTGATTGATAAATAGTCATGAATAATGATGTATTAGTGTTCGTTTAGATGCTGGTGAAGTGGGCACTTGTTTAGATTTTCATTTCATCAAATGATTTTTGTTGGTTTGTGTGACTTAATTGAAGTCATCAAACGGAGGTGGGACCCGTGAGAGTGAACTATTTTAATATAAGTTATTAATTAATAAATAAATAAATCTACTTTTTCCATTCTGGGGTGTTTGTGCTGCAATGGATTGCGATAGTGAAAGTGAAATGTCATGGTTGAGATAAAATTTATGTAGTAATGTTTGCTCTGAAGGAAGTCCAACCAATCAATCAAGTGCGGTCATAATTCTATTTCTTGTGTTCTCCCAGATGTTTCTGTCCCATGGTTTGTAAAAATTATTAAAAAAATTTAAAATATTACTCCAACTGAATACTGAATATAATTATTTAAGAAATTAATTAATATTAAAATTTATTAATTATTAATTGAGAATATACATTCATTTTATTTAATATGATTGATTGAGTTTAAAATGGATCTATTTGTTATAAAAATCTTCCTCTAAACTAATTCAACCCACAAGCCTCTAAGAGCGTTCTTTCCTTCTGGAGCGTTCTTCTCCTGGTTCCTTCTCCGACCATGACCCCGCTGGGGTCTCCGATGGATGGCCACCCTCCTCTCCAGGGAACCGTCCCTGGTGTTTCTTGGGCTAACGTCGTTAGCTCTAAACCCTCCCTTAACTCCACAGAGTTTCCGCTGTATCTTCAGAAATCCCACTTTGAAAAAAATCAAAACCTCTTCACACTCCTCGGTCACTATTGATTCCGTTCTCTGGTCTGCTGCTCGGGATGGTATGCAATCTTCTCTTTATGCCAAGTTTCTCGGCAAATCTCTCCCCCTTGACCAAGCCAAGCGGGCTTTATCCGATGCTTGGAGGGGGCTCGGAGATTTCTCGGTTGCGGACCTGCCTAACGGATACTACTTCATCCGCTGTGCATCGACGGAGATGCATGATAAGCTCCTTTGGGATGGTCCCTGGACGGTTGCTGGCCGTATTCTCCAACTGGCGCCCTGGAAAGAATGCTTTCAACCGGCCTTCGAGAGGCTGTCTACCGCAGCTGTTTGGCTTCAACTATACCATCTTCCGATGGAGCTTTGGACCGGTGAGATTATTGAGGCTGTTGCCTCACAATTTGGTCGTCTTCTCAAAATCAACAGCCACACCACTGATAGATCTCGGGCCAAATTTGCGAGGGTCTGTGTGGAGCTTGACCTCTCTCTTCCCCTCCAGCAGGGTACTTGGGTTAACTATGGTGGTTTCTCGGTTTTCATCCTTGTGCTGTATGAAAAACTCCCGGTGTTTTGCTATAGTTGTGGAAAGATTGGCCACGAAGAAGCCAACTGTGACCAACCCAGCAGTCGCCCGCGACCCGGTCATTTTGTGCCGCCGGCTCCCTCTGTGGAGAGGCAGGCGCAGGATGACCTGGGTATGCAGGTTGATGGGGCTGGTGAGGTCCAACTTGACTTCTCTGTTGATCCTGTTGTGCACCAAGGCCTATCTGGGGATGAAGCTTCTTTTGGTCCCTGGTTGAAGCCGAAAGCCAAACGGCGGCCGACGAGGGGTCGGGGTGGTCACCGTGGGGGCTCCCACGGCAGCAACCGTATCCCTCCCGTCGGTGACTGCCCGAGAGGCATTGACAGTCCTGATCCAGATGCATGGCCTCCTGCTTGGACGTCTAACCGACACGTGGCGGCATCATCTCGCTCCCATTTGACTCGTGGCGGCCATGCTGTGCGCGGAGGGAGTTCCCGTCTTTCCTCCTCTGACGGACTTTTCCCTCCCTCGGGTCCCGAGGAAGAACTTCCCGTTGCCCCACCTTCCACTGTTTCGCTTGCTCCCGAGGGAGAAGCTCCCGTTGCCCCACCTTCCTCTGTTTTGCATGCTCCCGAGATCGCCTCGCAGAATCCGCCTCCTGACACCCGCTCTCACGTCACTTCTCTTGTCCCCCTCGAGCCCCCTGTTGATCCTCCTAGGGATCAGTTGGGGTCTCCAACGGACGGCGAGATGACTTCTGGCCCTTCTGCCATTTCATCTGCCAACCCCCTTCTTATCTCTTCAGTTGTCCCTCCCTTGTCTTCTGGGGGTGGTAGACACGACTCCTCCAACCATGCTCTGATTGTTAAGAATCTGGCCGGGGTGCTGGCGATTCCTCCTCGCCCTGACCATATCATGGATACTTCTCACTCGGATGCTTCCCTTTCTTCTGATGAGCCGGACGACGACATGATTCTCAGCCATTTCCAAAACGAAGCTAAATTAGAAGCTCTTGCAAGACGTGGCCCCTCTAAAAGCGGCTCGACCCCTAAAAAAGGGAGAAAATCTTCAAACCCTTAAATTCCTCCCTCTTTTTCTCTTTGCTTTCTCTATCTTCTGTCTTTATGGATCTAAAAATTTTCACTTGGAACTGTAGGGGTATCTCCAATCCTCGGTTTTTTAGCCGAATTCAAGATGTTATCGCTCGCTTGAAGCCCAACTTTCTCTGCCTGGTTGAGACCAAAGCCAATGCCTCTCGGGTCTGGCGCTTCTGCAATAAACTCCATCGTTGGTGGGACTGGGCTGCCATCTCCTCCTCCGGCCTATCGGGAGGCATCCTTGTGCTTTGGAAGAGATCTATTGGCATAGTCACTCCCGTGGCTTCCTCTCGTTTGGTTCTTCATTTAGTCATTACCACCTACGATAAAACTTGGATTCTCTCTACTGTTTATAACTCACAGATCCTTTCTGATCAGAAACTGCTTTGGAGATCTCTCCAGGGTTTTTCTAGTCTCTCCATTCCCTGGCTTCTCTCGGGCGATTTCAATGCCATCTCCTCTCGGGAGGAACACAGGGGCGGAAACTTTTCTCACTACGCGTCTAAATCTTCCTTTTTCTCTGATTTCATTTTCTCTAACAACCTCTTTGACTTAGGCTTCTCTGGATCCCGCTTCACTTGGTGCAATGGTCAGGAGGGTCTTGCTCGCCGTTGGGCTAGATTAGATCGTTTTCTGGCGAACTCTTTGTGGCTCCTGGATTTTCAACGGATCTCCAACACTCATCTTCCCAGAATTTTTTCAGACCACTCCCCCCTTCTTCTCTCTGCGTTTAAATCCGCTTATATCCCTAAAAAAAGTTTTCGTTTTGGCAATTGCTGGCTTGATTATGCAGGTTGCCATAAGAGTGTTCTCCGCGCTTGGGCTGGCTGTACTAATTCGTCTCCTCTTCGCTCTTTCTCTCTGGCGGTCTCGCGCACCAAACAATTTGTTCTTGGCTGGAGGAATTCTTGCCATGGTAACATTGAAGTTGAAATTGAAAACATTGAGAAAGAGATTCGTTCCCTTGAGGACGCGCCGTCATCCTCGGACGCATCTTGGAATTCCACCTGGCTCCGTGCTCTCCATAACAGACGCAACGCCTTACTGAGACAAAAGGACATTTATTGGCGCCAGCGGGCCCATGCTCACTGGCTGCATCACAGTGATAGGAACTCCAACTTTTTTCACAATTCGGTTAAAATTCGGCATCATCGTAACAGAATCAACTTCATCAAAGATTCCACGGGTACTATCCTTTCCTCCCATACCGATATTGAAAATTGTTTCAAAAATCATTTCCAAAATCTCTGGACTTCTTCTTCTTCTCTTTCTCTTGATGCTATTTTTTCCGCGTTGCCTGATGACCTTCCGACTCTTTCGGAGGAGGACCATGGGGTCCTGCTTGCCCCTCTCACTAAGCGAGAGGTCTACAGAACCCTCTTATCTATGCCTCGCGGTAAGAGTCCGGGTCCGGACGGCTTGAACGTTGAATTTTATGTTTTTTATTGGAACCTCATCGGCGATCATCTCTTTAATGCGATCAATCAGTTTTTCATCGACGGTTTTCTCCCTCCTTCTTGGGGTTAAACCTTAGTTGTTTTAATTCCTAAGAAAGATAACCCCTCCCTCTCCTCTGATTTTCGCCCCATTTCGCTTTGCAACGTCTGTTATAAAATTGTTACCAAAATCCTTGCTACTCGCTTAAGGTCTGTTATCCACAAGATTGTCGGTCCTGAGCAAAATGGTTTCTTACCTGGCCGTGGCACTTTTGATAACATTATTGCGGTTCAAGAGATTGCTCATAGCCTCGAATTCGATTTCCCAGCCCACCCGAGGATGATCTTAAAAATTGATATTGAGAAAGCCTTTGATACGATTGAATGGTTAGCTATTCTTGCCACCCTCAGTAGGATGGGCTTTCCTCTAGTTTGGATTAATTTGATCAAGTCCTGCCTTTCCTCGGCCTCTTTCTCTATAGTTATTAATGGTCAGAACTCTCCCTGGTTCTCTTCCAGCCGGGGAGTTAGGCAAGGTGATCCAATTTCCCCTCTCATTTTCATCCTAGTTTCTCAAAATCTCTCAGCCTTACTGAACAAAGCTCTCTCCCTTCAACTGGTGCCTGGATTCCACTGTGCCCTGACCAGGAATTTTAATCATCTAATGTTCGCGGATGATTTGATCATCATCACTTTGGCGTCTAGGAAGATCGCCAGAAACTGTGTGCTCTGCTTGAATCTCTACCAGAGCCTTACTGGTCAGAAACCCAACCTCAGTAAATCTCAATTCTTCCTTCCCTCCTGGGCCAATCGTACCATTGCTAGATCCATTTCCAGAATTCTTGGTTTTAATCAGGGGATTTTCCCTTTCATGTATCTTGGCGTCCCCATCTCTCCAAAGCGTCTCCCTGCCCCTCATTTTAACTCCATTACTAATCGAGTCCGCAATACTATCCACTCCTGGAACCACTCCTCTATCTCCACTGCTGGTCGAGCTATCCTTTTGAATAGCTCAATCTTCTCTGTTCCTACCTACCATCTCTCAGTTATGCACCTCCCCGTCTCCATTCTTAACGACATTTCCAAACTTGCTCGGAGTTTCCTCTTGGGGAAAACTGGCAATTGTAGTGGCTTCCATTCCATTCCTTGGACTGTTACTACACTTCCTAAATCTGAGGGTGGGTTGGAAATTCGTAATCTCTCTCTGGTTCAGCACTCTCTTATGGCTAAGAACATTTTTGCAGTCTTAAACATGGATAACAGAATTTGGGTGGACATTTTTAAAATCAAATACAAGGATTGGCATCCTTGGAGCATTCCTTCTGTTTCTAATGCTTCTTGGTTTTTCAAATCTTTTTCGAAAAATGCTTCCATCCTCAAAAATAACCTTCATATTATTTCCTGCAACCCTGCTACTGCGAATTTATGGAATGATCCCATCCTCCTTGATCTTCCTATTTCGTGCAAACCCACTTTTTGGAATATGGACTTTTCTCCTCACGAGGTTTCCTTTATGGACTTATTTGATGGTAATTCTCTCCATCGCCCCACCCTGACCAATCTCTTGGGTACCTCCCTGAATTGGGACTGGATTGATAAGCTTAAGTTTGATACCCAGAGTGTTCCTCTTTGGGTTTGGGCTCCCCGGAACTCTTAGGCAACTATCGCCTCCTCAGTCTACTCTAGGCTCATCAGTGATCATGATTCTCCCCCTTGGCTTGGATGGCGGGATATCTGGAGTCTCAAGACCTTACCAAGAATTAAAACTTTTATGTGGAAGCTTGCCCATACCAAGCTTGTTACCAGCTCTTACCTTTACCATCTCAATATTGGTCCAATTGCTAATTGTCCTTTTTGCTCTTTAGTGGTGGAGACTGCCGGGCACTTGTTGTGGCATTGTTCCAAAGTCTCCCCTCTTTGGTCAGATCTCCTCTCTAGACTGGGCCTCTCTTTGGGCTTAATGCAAACTTTACACACTGGACAATGGCTGATCTCATCTCTTAGTCCTTGGACTAAAGCTTTGATTGCCACTGTCGCCTGGTTAATTTGGAAAGCGCGTTGTAATTTGATCTTCAAGAACTGGGATCCTCATTTCAATACTCTTCTGTCCCGGGCTTGGTCTCTCTGCTCAGACTTTTTCAAATCCTCGACATTTTATTCCAGGGAATATTCTTATCCACAATCTCATTCAAATTCTATTTATATTTTCTCTGATGCCTCCTGGGAGGAATCCACTGGGGATGCCGGTCTTGGTTTTCTTGTGGTCTCTCATCCGGGTTCCATCTTGCTTGCAGGTTGTGACCATGCAAATTTAGCATCTCCACTGACGGCGGAATTGGCGGCTATCCTTCTGGCTTTGCGTTCGTGTGTCCACTCGTCTTGGAAGCCTGATCGGATCTTCTCTGACTGTCCGGGAATTTCTCAAATCCTCAAAGATTTTAATCCTTGTGTTGCCTGGAGACTCTTCAATGAATATCAAGAGCTGATTTCTCTTCTTAAGCTCTTCCCTGACATCGTCTTCTCTTCCATCCCTCGTGAAGACAACGTCATTGCGGACGCGCTTGCTACCTGTGGTCGTCATCTTCATGCGCCCTCCCTCTTTTTCCAAGGCCTTGATCGGCCGACTTGGCTTGACGAGCTATGCCATCTTCATCACCTGTCTTTTTAGTCTGTTTTCTTTTGTAATAGCTGTTGCTATTAGTGTAAAAAAACCTAATTCAACCCACAAAAATCTATAAGAGAACTTTATTCGATGTATTCTGACGTGACTAAATAAGAGTTAAAAATGGTCCATTTTTCAATTACGTCAAATTTATGTTCAAGTTTAATGATGAAGGCAATTAAACATTAAATTTTGAACTAGTAATAAATAAAAATCAATCAATTTTACTAGTCACTGAATGTCCACGACAAGCAACAGAAAGCCATGAAATAATGTTCGCCATTGAAGACAGAATGGCTTCTTGGATTCCCCCTTTGAAGGGTTCCAAATTAGACATTATTATTGACTCTTTCAACTTCTATTTGAAAAAGTTCTACAATGTTGTTAGATCAATAATAATTATGTTTAGAAATTGAAACCAATGGACAGAGGTGCCTGCCATTATCAGAATGTTGGATCCTTAACAACCTTTTCATTCTTTCGCTGGTATACTTTGTGTAATCCTATCAACATGTTTGAGCATGGGTTTTCATGTCACAGTTGAATTGACCTGTAAAATTATTAAGCTAGTTTTTTTATTAAAAAAACTATAAAAATACTAATAACCTTATAGTCTATTGGCACCAAATTCAAAAGTGTTCTCGTTTTTTTACTAAATAAATTAGTTCAAACCTCAATTCAACTCGTGAGGTATGCATACAATCAAACCAAAAAGAGTGAGGCAAATAAAAGAAAACCCACACCATGTTTAGCATAAGAACATGAAACCCTCTAAATTTAACTATTTAGTATGCTCATTAATCAGAATACTATGATCTATGTATTTATTATAATTTTTTTTTTTAATAACAAAAAACTTACACTTCCGACACGGTTGTATGGAGTAAATCGGGCATGTGAGACAGAGCAATTAAGAGGTATGGACCATGGAAATGAGAGGGAGCAAGAGGTTGCCATCCATCAATCTATCATCTGTCAAGGCTGCTAGTGAACAATTTCAAGAAGAAAAGACCCCATGAAAGCCAACACCTAGTCTCTATCTATCTTAATCATCATAGTAATTAAGAACAAGTTTCACTCTTATAAATCAACAATTTGCATTTTAGGTTTTAGTTTTTATAAACCACTATGTGATATCTAGTCATGAGTATAATTGTTCCTTAGTTTAGAAGAATTTTTTTTTTATTTAGAAAATATGAACAAATTATATTAAAGGACATACATAAATTTAAAATTAATCTTTTAATACATCTGTTATTAGTTTATATGAACTAAAATTCAAATATATTTTTTTAACTGAAATATAAATATTTTACTGAGGATCCATTGTCAATGAGCTCATTGACAGATCTCCAAATGATTTAACTAATCATCTTATTCCTTTGATTTTTTTTTAAAAAGGAGGTGGCATTCTAGTGTCATGAGAGTCAAAAAGAACATAAAAGTTTCTCCTTAACATCTAAGATAAGCTTTAAGGGGCATTTGGTGAATACCAGGCGGTTGGTGCTATATTTATATACATATCATTTAATTATATCAAGTATTTATTAATTATCATTAAATGAATAACACAAATCCGTTTGCAATGAATTGAAAGGGGACGTAGTCCAGGTAGGGTAACGTCTAAACTAGTTCACGAATTAAATCTTCGCCATAACCTTCAAATATGGAGTAAATGTTTAGATCATATTTAATTTTATATTATATAAAGATATTTGTTAAATTATTTTATATTTGATTTAAAATTTAAATATTTTTCTAAATTGGGCAATTAGTTTCTCTTACAAAGGTTATATCTAACGATTCTAAACAGTGTAAAATTATCCACCTCTAAATTTCACGGAACTTCAAAAAAAATAATAATAATAAAAAAATAATTTCCATGGCTCTATTCTAATCAAATACACCTTCATGCGCATGACCTCTGGCTGACTTCTCATACAAATAAATAAGGTTTTTTTATTATTATTATGGATAAGGAATATAAATAAGATAATTTTGACATTTTTTTTTTCACAATTGTTAATTAATATATCATGATGCAAACAGTCTTACGAGCATAAGTAAATTTTCAACAAAACACTGCAATAAAAAGAATTCAAGCTTAATCTAGCAATATTAAAAATTATTCTCACAAGTGTTTTAATAAGGGTAAAATATGTAGATTTAAGTAATTTCTTGGGTTCGAGAAAACACCATCTTTTGAAGGAAACCAGATTTTAGTTTAATTAATTAAATTAAAAACAATCAAAATGTACACTTTTTTCAATTAAAATACAAATTTAATTGGCAATGTCATTATTAGCATTAATTTTATATTTATAAAAAAGTTGGTGAAATTATTGCTCAATTATTCTTGTATATCTAAGTGGCAGGGTCACTTCTTGGTACCTTTGTTTGTCATTTTCATTTTTTTTGTATGCTACTATCTCGTATGCTACTTCAGTCTATTCTACTATTCTTATTTATCACTAGTGGACATTAAAATCTTATTTATTTACTTTAATTATTATTTATAAATAAAATTATACTTTATCCATTTTTTAATAATAATAATAATAATAATAATAACGCCAATAACCAGTGAAATACCTTAATTGAGTCTTTGAGCATTCGCCTCCAATGCCAAGATGCCTTACGGTCACCGCCAAAATTCCTCATAAGTGTAAGGAGGTGAGATCACTACGGGTTACCGGATCACAAAATTATTATTAAAAAAATAATAATTTAAAACTTTAAATAAAATAAATAAATAAACCATTAATTTATACCTAGAATTCTATAAAAAGGCGAGCGCCTTCATCTCCCCACTAGAGCTTGTTCCTTGTCTTCATCTCATCTTCAAACTCGCCTCCTCAATTCTCACACTCGCTCCCAGATCGAATACCAACCGTTGGATCGTCACCACCAATGGACTCCATCAAGGCAGAGAAGCAGAACGCGATGCGGCGCTACCGTCGGATGCGGACGATCGGACGGACGATACGCAGTCTGGAGGTCTGCGCGGCGATGATGATCATCTTGTGGACCTCGCCTAGGCTTCCCAACGCCGTTAGGGTTTCCGGCGAGGTTCTCCGAGCCGCCGCCACCGCGCTTCTCAGACCTCGCTTTGTCTTCCTTCTTGGTAACGCCATCGTGCTTGTCCTCTTCGTGAAGTCCGGTAACATCAGTGGATCTCCGCCGCCAAGCTCTGATCTCTACGATGAGTTCCTCGAGACCCGCGGGTGCCCGGGTCGTGGATGCTTCTCCGGCGGCGGCGGCGGCAGCGGCAGCGGCGGCGGCGGAGGAGGAGGGGGTGTGCGAAGAGAAGAAGGTGGTGGTCGTTGAGACGAAGAAGAGAGAGTACCAGAGGACGAGATCGGAGAGGATGGAGAGGGGGCAAGAGGAGCCGGAGCTGCGGCGATCGAAGACGGAGGTTGGGCGGAAGGCGGATGGGGAGGAGGATGCGGAGGAGTTCCGGAGAACGATCGAGGAGTTCATCGCGAAGCAGCGGAAGTTCAATCTCGAGGAATCCATGGCACTCGTATCTAGTTCTACTGCGAATGAATAAACTTTTTCTCTTTCTCTCTTTCTCACTCTCTCTCACTGTTTATATTTTAATATATATAAATATTTGTGTAAATTTGGGGAAAAATAAAAAAATGGTTTAGTTTGGGTGATTTTTGGAGTTGTTTTTTTAAAATTTTGTTCTTCTGTTTTTTGTTTCCATTTTGTCAGGGTGTTCATTTTTTTCTATATTTTCTTTAAAATTTTATTTATTTAATTAATTAAGATAAATTTAGTAAGTAATGGATTTTAGCCATTTAGGCTATAATTTATAGTTTAGCTAAGATGGAAGTTTTGGTTTAGATTTTTTTTTTTAATGGTTTATATATCCAAATGTTTTGCTTTTGATCCAATGTAGGTAAAAGGTCCCATCTCATTTTCAAGATTTGATAGCTCCACATTGAGATAATGAGATGAGATAGATTTTTCCTCCATTAGATCTATGAGAGTTTTCATGATTTAATTCATTTGGAATAAATATATCAATCTCATGAATATATGTTTATCTGATGCTAAAACAAAAGAGCAGAATTACTTGCAGAGTTAAAAACCTATATTTTATCACTAGTTAATATTAATATTTGATTGGAAACTGAAGTTTTGGCAAAAGGATAAATAAATACAAGAGCTTTTGACATGCTCTATAATGCGTGGGACCCATTTCCATTTGTCCCACTCCCACAAACTCCAAAGGTACATCTTTACTAATCTCAAAACTAAAAAACCTCCATCTGTCTCTTTGTTGTTGATTTTCTCTAATTTTCTATATAAAGAAAAGGACTTCAATAGACTCAGGTCACTTAAATATTCTTTTTATATAACAAAAAATATATATATAAAGTAAACTAATCACTCTTAAATTGCAAGCATATTTCAAAAGAGACGTTTAGTTTTATACCCTAAAGGGACCCATTCTTAAAAAAAGCAACCCCTTTGTGTGCTCTTTTCTATAGTGCTTGGGCTCCATATCTTACCTCTTTGTTTGCAATTATCCATTCATCACACATAAACACTACTTTGAATCTTATACACTAACTTAAACTAATGCACTTATACTCCTTGTCCCATCAGCATGTGCTATCTAATTGAACTTATCTTTTTGATTGTCCATAACATCAATTTTCCAAGGCTAACAAATCTTTAACTTGAGATTTTCCAAGATAATTTAACCATAGATCACAACTAGGACTAGTTTATTAAATGCAAAAAATGTCACTCTTTTCCTACATATCACAATCCATCAGCAAACAAACATCTCACCCTTGTCTTGTTCCTCTTTAAAAACTTCACATTTGCATGAAATTGATACTGGAGATCAGCAGGCGTTGGACTTTTCCTAATAAACCAGCAAGGTTCACAGCAATCAAAGTCATACAAGCATTCCATCTTTAATTCTTTAACCAATAATAATACACTAATGAAGTAATAAAATACATCAAAAGAAACTGAAGAAGTAATCAT
Source organism: Dioscorea cayenensis subsp. rotundata (assembly GCF_009730915.1). NCBI lineage: Eukaryota > Viridiplantae > Streptophyta > Magnoliopsida > Dioscoreales > Dioscoreaceae > Dioscorea > Dioscorea cayenensis. The sequence goes on from NC_052474.1 coordinate 8,414,114, forward strand.
CTGTGATTTTCTTATGGTGGTTTAGGTAGTTCTCATGTTCCAATCTTTGATCCTTCAGGCCTTAGAATTGTGGAGATTAAAATAAAATAAAATAAAATAATTCCAATATCTGGTTTAGCAATAACCTTTTTATGCTTTGGTGAGATGACATAAAACAACACTCCTCTTAATAAAAGAAGAATATATTCTCTTGATTTGATGCCACAAATAATTCTTAGCATAGAATCTATAGTTTTTTTTTTTCTGTGTCTCAAAACAGCCATCCTTGATTGGCAAATGCTCTAAAAAAAATATCTTAAGCATTAAGGTGGTTTCTAAAAGTCCATCTCTTTCAGTGAGAACTAATATCTTTAGTACAATGTCTTGGGGAATAAATTCTCCTAACCAGTACTTCCTAATCCTCATGTTGGAGCTCCCTGTAGTCTCTTTATGGAGAATCATCTTTTTCATCAACATTATTGGAGGATAAAATTATGGATTATACCATTATCAATTGAAGCCAATATTTTTATAGCAATTCACAACTAGATCCCAGGATGTGAAAAAAATTTTCCATTTTAACCCTACCTATAATGAACCTTCTTGCAATATAAAAGAACCAAAATACAAGTATGAGTTCATCATCGGCAACCATATTGAGTAGAAGAATCGTAAGTGTTACATTTCGGTTGTAGTTGCGTGTATACCAAATTAAAACTCACTGCAACCACTTTATGAAGAAGCTTGCACAACAATTTTAATAACTAGCCCAATAAACACATGGATTGATCTCAAACTTTTATGGATTCCCATCACTGTCCATTAATATTAATATTCTTTTTAGAGTTGACGGTGTTTAGATGTACATCTAACAGTATTTCAACTAAAGAGACGTCACGACATTACTCTTTATACAGAATCATTCACTTTAGCCCTAAGCAGCCTCCTACATTGTTCTAACATAGCTCTATGTGCACCATCTCTACTAAACGTGAACATATAAAACAACAAAACCTCTATAATAAAATAATAGGAACACTTCATCAATAAGGAACTAGGGCACATCATTGAAATAACAAAACAGGAGTAATACCAGTTGCGTTATCAAAGTTGGACAACAGAGAGGTGTAAAATATAGCAGGTTTTAACAGAAAACTAAACTATGTACACACCACGAGTAATGTTACACAAGTTCACAACCTAAAACACATAGATATTCACATAGCGAAGGTAGTTATTCAAAATATATATATATATATATTCTTACTAAGCTGCCTCAGCAAATCCAACTTGCAGATTGCCATAATCAAAGACAGTGTGGTAGGCTCCCATGAAGATATCACCCAGAATCCTGCATGACAACCCACCAAATGAGATACAAGACGACAAAGCCGATGACATCAGAACAGAAGGAATATATATGAAAAGTACCAGAGAGGTCCACGAGGTGGAGGTACATCCAAGGCTGTGAACCCACTAATGCACTGTGCCATAGAACCCTCTCCAACCTTAAGAATGTACTGCATAAACAAAGGGAGAAAAAAGAAGATTAGAGCAAGTTTTGATCAACTCCATTAACTAATTGAAAGGGATATTATACCCTTTAAATTGGGCAACATTTATCATAAGCATGAATAGACCAGTTCATTATCAACAGCGCATCCTCTAAATTCCTAAAAAAAAGTTGACACCCCTTGCAGGTTTACCCTGGCCTATGGCTTAAGCATAAAGCTTCTGGTTCAGAGTTTTAAGATTCACTGTAATTGTAATATCTAATAAGTCAGCAATAAAAGCAGACAAAGTGACTTCATACAGACCCGGGCAAAAAATTCCAGTGCATTAAAGACGGCATCACTAATACCAAAGAATAAGGTGATCAATCTATCCAGATACAATTTATTTACATTGTATTGCAATTAGTATTTATTGATTCCAGCCTGCCCAGGGTATACTCAGCTAAGAATTTGTTCACAAAAAGGAAAAATATGAAAGCCATACAGGCTACTGGCAACCTTAATGATAACAGAAGTACTGAGAAATTCGGTTGCATGAGATGCTATGATAATAATAAACAAAGTGGTCCAACAATTTAACCTACATAATGGCTAAAACAAAGCCATGATCAAAGTAACTTTTGACATGGCAATGTGCCTTGCTTCAATAGGTTGCATTGACGCATCAATGTAAAAAAATAAAATTCCAAAAGACAATCAATTTGATCTTATAATCAAGGCGAACATGCTTTAGGATAAGAGTTCCAGTGATAATTTTCCTAATTTAATCATAAGCTCCATAAGAAATTTTCCTATAATTCAATCACAATTGTTACGCATAAGAAATAGAGTTAAGAGAAGCAGATAGATTAAAATTAGACACCAATATTCTAGCAGCTAAAAAGCATACCTGCTCTGGACCAAGGTTAAAAGTTTTGCCGCCAATTGTGAAAGAAACAGTGGGCATCGATGGCACACTGCTGCAGTCAACAGATGACTCTCCCATGGGACTAGGAAGACGATCACACAGCTGCCACGCATACCCCACATTTAAGAAAATGCAGCCTAAAATACACCACTGTTCAATACAACATGCACAGTAGGTAATATTACCTCATTGACATAGCTCAAAATCTGTTCCTGTGTCTGGTTTTGCCTCAACTGATTTTGCATCCAAACAACAGCCATCTCACATGCAGTACACATAGCATCATTATGACCAGCTGAGAGCTTACCCCCATCATCATCCACCACGCTCTCAATTCCAATACTTCATGGATAAAGAACATAAGAATATTGAGAACCAAATATTTGAAATAAGAAAAACAAGAAAATGCTTGATCTGATATACAAATCTAAGCTAAAGATCTGAGGTAAATTATAGTGGTAATACCTGACTCCTTGAGTTCCATCAAAGGCACAAAGTCCGATCTGAGAGCAGATTTTCGCAGGTTGTGCCTGGAGAAAAAAAGCACCAGCAAGTTTTGTCCTAAATGAACAAGGAATATTGCCCAGACATATTTTAAAAGAAGAATTTTGTGCAGACCTCTGCCAAGAGCAAATTCAGAATCTGTTCCCCATACTGCGCAACCACTGCTTTGCACTCTTGGCTAACCACCCCAGCTGCACCAATTTTCTGGTTGATTTCTGTAATGACGGTCTGCATTAAAATGCCAAAGAGTTTATCCAAGCAGAAGATATTAAAGCATTGTTCGACATGAACAAAATTTTATAGTAACACAGTATGATGACATGAGACTGTAAATATATCCACAGTTAAGCCCAATTCTACAGATGACTTCTGCTTCATACATTTGAACACCTCACTAAAAGCGGTAAGGTTGCTCAACATACCATGCACCTTACAAACCTTTATCTATTTCATAAATCTCTTTGCACATTTCTGCCTGTTCAACTAGCTTAAATGTGCAGAACATACCGTGGGACCAGCAATAAGAGAAGTTCCAGAATCTGCAATTGCAGAACAACCTCCAGAGCAGAATCCTGAATTCACAGATATACAGACAAGTATTATCCTAAGCTGAAGCTAAACAACAGTATTGAAAAGTATGGTGCATGTAATGACTACCAGTTGTTTGACCACCAATGAGAACATCTTCCATGTTAAACTGCAACAAGGAATTGTGAACATAGCTATATTAGATGAAATAATTGCAGAAGAATTTTGTTTAATCAATAGAAATCTAAATAAGCACACTAAGCAAAACTTGACCTGCCAGTATCCTTTTTGTGTTACTGGGACATAAGTGTGTTCACCCTTATAATGATTTGGATCAACTCCTCCAAATACAATTTCACCACCTTCCCCTTCCCCAGCATGCCGGTTAAACCAGAATGAGAAAACAGGTTCTTTGATTAAACCTTGTTTGACCATGTTATACCTGTCAGAGGCATAAACATATGCTCTTATTAGCCATCGAGATGAATTCATATATTAATTAAAGTATGTTCAAGATATGGTGGATTCCTATCATATTGCAGAAATATTCCATGAAAGTTCATCTATGTTATACTGCATTCTAAATTCTGCAATCAAGATAGAGTATGCACACCCAAATGACTGATGTAACTCTATTGTGGGCACGCTATGGGTGATTGGCACACTCTAAATTGTTTACAGAAATAAACTAAAGCAATAAAAATAAAAGAGTACTTAGAATGTACTGACATACTAAGGAGAATATTGGTAGAATGTGCATAACAAACAGTTACAGTGTGTAACAAGAAAAAGAAAAGGAACAAGAAGACATAAATATCAACGGGAAGGTAATCACAAGACTAGGCAGAAGGCAGGAATGGTTGCAGTATTATGTCAAGCTCAACTAGCCTAGGCATAAGGTCCCTGGTGTCTGGGTGCTCATATCTGGCTGGCTTGAACAAGGATTCTTCTGGACCAATAGAAAATATATTATTTTATATACATTTAAATATTTATTGTGGTTCACTGGTTTCTTATATTTAAGTTAAGTACAGGGTGAATCACCCATTGACCACTCCTATAGAAACCTACTCGTTATTATCAATGAGCTCCTTGGTTAAGAAAATTATAAAATAGCCGAAAACCAGGCTCCAAGGCATGAGGACACACCGGTAACAGAAACACATAATTACTGAACAATATAAAAAAATTAAATCAACATACCATACAGGTTCTGCGTCTCCAACTGAAATCTCTTTGAATCCAAGTCCAAGTATGCCATCAAATTTTGCCATCATGAAAGTAATGCTTGGCTCTCTAGTCGCTTCAATGAATGGCTGAAACCCCAAGTGCAATGAATAGTAAAAATAGATATACAGCCATATTCTCAAAATAATGAACATAAGTTTCAACATAAAACTGAACCTGATCCTTGACAACAAGATCACCAAGTTTAACATGATCTTGGCTAAAGAAACCAGAAATTGCACCCGTACCATAGTGTATCTCTGCAGATTTCCCTGCTCAAAAATAGAAAGCATAGTTCCAACTGAATTATCACCCCCCAAAAAAAAACCAACAACCACAGTCATCGCCAAAAACATAGAGAACTAGTATAACAAAATTATTACAAGGGCAACAAGCAAGATTTATAACCCCAAAATGAACACAGGAATTCCATATAAGTAAGGAAATCACTAAGTGAATCCACAAAGTGCTCCATAGCTTGTGCAAAATAAAGCATAACATCACCATAATGGACGAAAATCAAGAATATATTGTCCCAATGGATCGAGTTCATTAATAAGATTATTTTTATCAGAATAACTGCCCAATAAAAATGCAATATGCTAATAATAATTCCAGCAGTTTTGAATCAAAAATAGATCTCTACCCAGTAATCACATCTACCCATTCCCAATTTGCACAATAAGCTAACCAAGCAATCACAGCATTCATCCTAAATCTACTATTCTCACATGAAAACTACATAGATATACAAACACATGTTCACATCTATTGGATTTTCTATAAGCCAGAACAACTGCAACAAATATAAAGTGATGCCAAAAGACAACCAGAATTAACATGACAAATAAAAAGGGTGTAAGATGAACCCAAACCATGAAAACAAGACAACTAAAGATAATACCAACTACATAGTATGCGATTGGCCAGTCACCCATAGATCTTAAACTATGAACCATGGGCATGGATGCAGTAACACAACACGACAACACAGTGAGACAGCAATTTCTGAAAATTAGAAACACCGGTATGGTGGGACACGATCATAAAAGATATTATATACATATACATAATTTCATATAAAATATTCATTGTAAATATAAATAATTATATTCTCTATTCAAATATAAACTCTATTCCAATTTGTTATAATATACATGAACAAAGAGTCATTTAACAATTATTTATGATGCTTTCCATTAGATAACTGAAGATCGTTACTTGCAACTAAATTTGAATAACTACTCGATCTCGATAATATAAGGGTACTAGATATTTGAATAACTACTAATATATACTTTGCAATATATATTTGAACAATTTATTGCTTTATGTTGTACACCATGTCCTACCATGTTCATGGTGTGCAGCATAACCCTGTTGGTGCTTCATAGGTGTTAAATAAGGGTATCAAATTGATGCGTACGACATACGCATAACACAGAACAATAGTCATAGCTTACCATCCTCCTTATAAGTGCTCGATCGACTAGATCTGTACTTGGAATGAAACAAGCAAGCAACCTGCAGGCCAATAAGCAATTAAATCACATCCCATCAAAGTTCATAAAGATTATTAAAATCATTGCTTACCGAAAAATAGCATTTTGCAGAAGGGACCCAGAGGTTGGAGCTACCGGTATCAAAAATCACTGTAAAAGTCTGTGGGGGTGTACCAACGCCAATCTCCCCAAAGTACTGGGCGTTCATGTAGTTCTTTAGGGAGATGATATCAGTGTCCGTATTCCCATCCCGCAGGCCATTCCGTAGTCCATATCTGTGACCATTAAGACGCTTCCCTTCCTGCAGAGTGAGACGAGCTGCAAGCCGGCTGCTGTCATCAATGGGCTTCTTCTTCAACCCAATCTTCACCAACCCGTCGGCCGATGAAGGGATGGCAAGTGGAAGCAAGAGAAGTGATACCAGAACACAGGCTGTGAAAACCCCATGAACGGAAGCCATTGGAACCTACAGAAAAGAACAGAAACAAATAAAAAGATAAAAGTCATGGTAGAAACAACTGGATTTCAAATACAACTCAGTGATTTTTATGTACAACAACCAAAAACTAGAATCACGATAAGTTTCAGAAAATGAACAAATTCCTAAACTTTAAAAGAAAAAGAAAAAGAAAATGAACATCAAAATATCACTCAAATTCCATCTTTTTTTTTTCTTTTTTGAAAAAGGATGACGGTGATGATCTATAAAACTTAAAAAATATGAAACATGCTCATTTCTATCTCTAAAATCGAGAGAAAAACAGATGATAATTTTAAAAAAAAATCACCAAAAACAGATAATAATTTTCACAAAAAAACAACAACAACAATTAGCCATTCAACAAACCACGTTAAAAACAATAATAATAATAATAATAATAATAATAAACCATCTCTCAAATCGAGAGAAAACCCACAAAAAATAACAAAGAAATCCCTAAAAACTGCAGAAACTAAAACAACTACTCATTCAAATTAAAGCTGGAACCAAAATACATTGAATGTACAACGATCAACCAAAAAAACAATCAATCATACTGAAAAATTCAATAGATTCCAGAAAGAACTCGCTCACCGACGAGAGAAGACGGAATCCGAGGAGCGAAACGAAGCCTTCGATGAGAGGTAAACGAAAAGCAACCCAAAGCTCAAAAGCGATAAAATCCGAAGCAAACCCCTGAGGTCTTCCGCTTTATATAGCGGTCAGGAAAGCGTGACTAGTGACGTGGCCAAATAACAACCGTTCAATATCTCATATCACAAGATCCTGACCGTCGGATACCAGGCGTTCTTTTGTTGTCGAGCGGTTCTTCAGTGAGGATAGCGACAGGGGAATTACTATAAATATACATTTAAATAAATTGGTGTACCTTCACGCATGTAATGAACCCGGAAAATGGGTCCCATGAGACTTTAAAGGCTTTAGGAAGAAGGATGGATTGACACGTGGTCGGCGGGGGCGAGACAATGGGTGATTTTTTGGGTGCTAATAGCTAAAGAATGGAACGGTGTAACAAACTTGGGTGTAACGTGTCCGCGAAGTGATGCTTGTCTCGCGAAGTGTGACACGTCAGCAGAGCTGGGTTCTCTGCGCGGATACTGAGAAACAGCTTGCTTGCACGTTTACAGTGGTGAGATTTTAAAGGAAAAAAGAAAAGAAAGTATTTGGTTTTTATTTTTTAAAAATAAAAGCATTTTTGTTGGGTAATAAAGCGGACTCTTAATGGCATGTACTTGGTTAAAAATAATATTCTTTCCGTTTCTTTTTATATGTCATATTTACCTAATTCACATCGATTAAAAAAATTAGTTAAAATTAGTTAATTACTTTATATTTTATAAAAAAATTTATTATTTTTCTAAAACTAGCCCTATTTAAAACTCTACTAGTAGAGTGTATAATAATTTAATACTTATTGATTGTAATTTATTGAAAATTATACAAATACATTAAATTAAAGAGTAAATTTGAAAAAAATTATTTAATGCTACACAAAATTTCTAATGTGACAAGTTAAAAAGAACAGAGAAGAGCTCTAAAACGTGACAATTAAAAAGAAACTGAACGAGTAATGTATTTTCTGGATAGAAATTTTTTTAGATTATTTTTATTCAATTTTGTATCATACTTTTTGAGTTGAGAATTTTTTTTTTTAATAAGATGAGAAAATCTTTCATTTCAATTAGGAAAGTGTTCATTTCGGAAAAAGTGAACTAAAGTGGGGAAGTGGTGATAGGTGATATTACTTCTTGTATTTCGTGAAAATAGAACTTTCATTTAGGTGTTAGGTGAAGTTGTATGAGTTTAAAAAAACTTTAGAAGTGAAAAAAAGTGAAATTTTATAAATTGGCTCACTCCCCCTACTTTAGTAAAAAGATTACTGAAATGGGTTTAGTTCAAAATCCACTTCAGTCAAAAGTGGAGAAAGTGTCACTTCCCCCACTTCAACACAAATAAACACCATAAGTGGGGGAAGTCAAAACACTTCCCCAATTCCCTTCAAATGAACACCCCCTAGTATTGTGAATGAGAGTTGACTCCTAACCTTTCATTTAGCAAGAGAAAAAGGGCATGTTTGATTGTTGTGTTCAAAAAAGAGCCTTTGAGAGATCAAAGTGGAGCTCTGGCCTACATGCCATCCTTCAGCTAGCTGGCTAGCCATATAGTTATGCTATTATCAAAGATAGGACTGCTTAGATGTGCGGACTGATAGTTATCAAAAACTGGTCTGCTTTTTGAATGCTAGTCAGTGCACCTGGATGACTTCCAGGTCATTCTCCTCGGCTCATATTTGTTTTGTTTGTTGCTGGTAAGCCCCAGCCTAAGTAGAAAGAGAAGGCACTGAAGAAAACCCTTACTTAAATAAGACTTGCTAGCCTTCTCTCATCTAAAAGCTGGTGGTCTCTTATCAAGAAAGCGTCGCTATATGTTTAACACAAGCAAGTCGCCTACTTATATTTATTCAAAAGGCGCTAACAGTTTTCTATTTTTAAAAACAAAAAAACTTGTTTGGGGCCTAATGTTTTGAAACCGTTTTAAAAAACTAAAAAACAAAAAGGTGTTTTTAAAAAAAAATATGAAAACAACTTTGGGATATTTCCAAACTTTGTTTTTAAAAACAACCCAAAATAAAACTAAGACTTATCTATAGGGTTTTCAAAACAAGCCCTTCTCTCATACATCTAAATTGGCCACCACCACCTCCTCCGCTCCATCTCCAGCAAGTTCCTTTTGGTTTGGATTCCGACATCTCCAGCGTACTTCCCTTCCCCTCGACCACACCTCCAACAGGTTTTTTCTACAATGTCATCCTTTTTTCAGAGTTTTGTTTCTCTTGTTTTTTACTATTAAAATAGTTAAATCAAGTTTGTTAATTAGATAAATTACCTATTTTGTAATTTTTTATCATCATAATCTTTTATTCTCATATGACATACATTATAGATGGCAACTAACTAAATGACAGAGGAAGAAGAGAATTCTTTATGGTCCAAAAATATGGTTAAATCCTACATAGATATTATTGTGGAAGAAATTACAAAAGGAAATATGAACAATGGAGCGTTTGGTCCTAAAATTTAAAAAATTATTTTAGAAAGATTGAATACCATTGTGAGGCGTAGTTTCATTTTTAAACAAATAAAGTAGAAGTGTGACTGAAATGGCGATACATCGTGATCATATTGTAGACTTAATGTGGCTACATTATAATAATTATGAACATTGAACATATACTTGTACTTTTTATTTCCAAAAATGTTATTGAACATTGAACATTGAACATTAAACATATACATTATCATATCATATTACATTCTATTTGTATTCATTTTAGGTTTATTTTTACAAAATATATTATTATATATTTGTTATTGAAAGTAGGTCAAAATATCAAAATGGTCCTTCTATTTTGCGTTTTCCGCCCTTTTAGTCCCTCTAATATAAAATCCGCCTTTTTGGTTCTCGTATTTTCACATTTTTGTCTTTTTGGTCCCTCTAATTGACGGATCTACCCTTTTGGTCCTTCTAGTTAATGAATTAGAGGGACCAAAAAGGATAAAAATGTGTAAATACGAGGACTAAAAGAGCGGATTTTACAACTAAAGGACGAAAATGTGCAAATACAAGGACCAAAAGGACGAATTTTATATTAGAGGGACTAAAAGGACGAAAAATGAAAAATAGAGGGACCATTTTGATATGGTTATTAATTTACTGTAAACCATGCAATAATATCAATTACATAAAACAATTGAATCAAACAAGGTTTGTATTTTTTTTGTTTTTAAAACATGTTTTTAAAAACTTTTTCTAAACGAGTTTTTTTTTTTTTTAGATTTGATTTCAAAACACTTTCATTCAAATAGGTTCTTTTGTTTTTTAATTTCCAAAACTTGTTCTGAAAAATAGTTTTACAAAACTATTCTGAAAACATAAAACAAAAACAAAATCAAACAGACCCAAAGTTACCATATATCATTAGTTTTTTTCTTTTTATAAAGCAAACAATCAACCCATTACTCATATAAAATTGTTCTCTAAAGTGTTCCCTTATGTGATACAAATTTAAATTGGGGCACTTATAATTTTTGTTAAACATAGTAAAAAATTTCCTAGGCTAGTCCATTAATAGAATTAAACTTGGTTGAGGATTTAAATGTTATTAGTAGTTTTTATAGAATAATATTTTTCTTTCATTTTGGTCATCTTTTTTTTATCTTGATGGATTGTATGACGTCCTCCATTATTTTTTTTATTAACAAATATAACAAGTACAATAGTCAGGTGCATATATACAATTAAGAATTGATCATTTGATCATGCATGCTCACTTGCTCGTACCTAGGGAATAGAGATGACAATGGATAGGGTACGGGAAGGGTATGTCAAAACTCTTACCCCTTACCTGTACTCGTAACCCCTACCTTCTACCCGTAGCCTCTAAGGAAAAAAAAATCATACCCTTACACTTACCTGCGAGGGTACTCGCTTACCCGTTGTTCAAATTACCAAAATAAATTTAATAATAATAATAATAATAATAATAATTCATAATCTATTACAATATAATGTTTTAAACACATGTTCATAAATTCAAAATTACATAACATATCACAAAAAGTAATAAAAATGACATTAAAATATCCTTGATACGATTGACTATCCGAAAAAAGCAAGTACCTACGAAAACATAAAAAAAAATATATTAAGTGATATGATCAAACTAACATTAAATTCAAGGAAAAATATTAGTTACACACTTACTAATTATATGTGAAAAATCTTCAATAACTAAATCCACCAATGCTTACATCATTCTTATCCAACGATTTTAACAAAAGAACAAATGAAATAAATAAACAATTTAATCAGTATGGAAAATAAAGTAAATAAATTAAAAAGATACAATACTTACAATGTCTAGATCTTCAAGATCGTCCGAATTCTCGACTAAATCATAGAGAGTTTCAGCTCCTACAATAATAGCAAAATATTAACTACAAGATCAACAATAATTTATATACAAATAAAATAATAAATAATATACATGGAGGATATCCTAATAACCAACTTTGAGTACACATCAATGCCTCAATGGTATTTGGCTGAAGACAACTTCGATGAGGAGTCAACATTTTTCCACTCATGCTAAAAGCATACTCTAAAACAACTGTGGATATAGGAATGACAAGAATATCTCTCGCAATAGCCTGTAGGGTCGAAAACTTCATCCCATTTATCTTCCACCATACCAAAACATCAAAGTTTGTTTTTGAATAAATCAACACATCATCTTCAAGATAATGATCTAAATCTGTCATCACCGTTACTTTAACCTTTTTCCTTCTTTGCCTAAATGCTAAAAACTCTTTCTCATCAAGATTAGCATTAGCTTCTTTTGAAGAAACATTACTCTTTATAGTACTCTTACCCTTAAAAATATCATAAGCCTTCAACATCTCAAATAGAATATCTCAAATTTTCTCAACTTTCTCATCATATTCTGAACCAAATATCTTAGAGAAATGAAATTTGATTGTATCAAACTTGTGACGAGGATTTAAAACTGAAGCAATCACCATCATTTCATGTACTATACCCCAATACATATCATACTTCTCCATCATCAACATAATCATTTTACTAATCATAACATCATCATCATCCAAGTACCGTTGGTTCAAAGCTATCTTTATTTGACAAACTTTTCTAACCAACAAATTTGCAATTGGATATTTTGTGTCATAAAAGATTTTAGTGGATATGTAAAACATTTTAAGCTTCTCACATATTTTCTTAGCAAACTCCCAATCAATCTCATTTGGCAAACATTGGTATTGAGACTCATGTTGCCTTAAACGAAAAAAAAAAGACATATTTATAGACAATAGCAGTTTCTATCATCATATATGTGGAGTTCCATCTCGTTAGGCAATCTAAAATCAATTTTTGATATTTGAGAACTTCAACTGTTTTGCTGTTTATTCAAATTTCTTAGCCCTTTTAGGTGTAGAAGACCAATAAACAACACTATCTATAATCTTCTCAATCCCATCCTTAATAGCATCTAAACCATATTTAACAATTATATTCAGAATGTGTGCACAACAACGAATATGCAAGAAACAACTAGACAACATCAAATGATTTTCTTCGAACTAATTTTTAACCTCAAAAATCATAACATCATTAATAGAACAATTGTCAACTGTAATAGACGATAATTTTCAATCAATATTCCAATCTAGCATACATTCAACCAATCCTTAAGCTAACATTTGATTAGTATGAGGATATGGCACATAAATAAACCTATTTACAAAAACAAGTAACATTGTAAGTTAAAATTGACTAGATAATTAATTAATAAGTCATAAACCATACACCAAAAGTTAACTTTGTAATATGCACGAGTTATCAATGAAATGGACAGTAACCACCATAAATCCTTTTTGTTGCTTGAAGTCCACATGTTAGTTGTTAGTGTAATTCTACTCTCATTTTTCTCTAGGAACTTGATTGTCTTTGCTCTTTCAAGCATATATAGCTTCAAAATGTCACTTTTGATAGTATTATGCATTGGTCACTTGAACAACGGTTGTAGAAAACTACAAAACTCCTAAAAAGCTTGATGATTAACCATAGAGAGAGGATAATCATGAATTATGATCATTGAAGCCAACCTATTTCTTGTCACATCTTGATCAAAGGCTTGACTTTTGAGATCTTTAGTCATAACATCTTTTATCAATATCCTTCGTATTATGTCCATACTGTATCTCCTAGTACATGTTTTTGAATGGTAGCATAAATGATTTGTTCCCATCTTTGCACCGGCCACCAACTTCTTACAATGGTTACATTCAACCTTAATTATCCCATTCATTGCCTTCTTGGTAAAAGTTTGCCAAACATTGCTGACTTTTCAATTGGAGTTTCCTTCATTGGTAGTTTGAATATAAGAAGCTTCAATAGGCGCTGCAACTAGACAATGTGAATTTTTAGCTCCATTGGAGTAGAAGTTGACTCTTGCGATTAAAATATACTAGAGTGAGTTAAGTACTTTTATTTGTTGACATATTGACAAACTATAAAAAAAATTAACATAAATATTTAGAAAGAGAAAACCAAACTATATGCAAGAAAATAATTATTTCATTGCTATATATATAACACATCAGTGAATAATGAAAAACAAGTGCGTTGAATAATAAGAAAAACAACTTCACTTGCATATCCAAATTCAAATATCTACTTATTGCATGCTTATTTTTAGTTTCAATTTTCAACTCAGGAATCTGGCAAAAAATTATTAAAAAAAAATCAACTCAAGTAAAACTTTTATAAACTGTGGAGTTCGGTATAAACACAAAGTTGTAATGATTGAAAGTGTCCATCATTAACACATTTCATCATGGTCAGATTATTTGTCCTTTCAAGATCATCAATGTATTTTTTTTTTTTACCTCCATATAATTAACAATCATCACCACATATTCCTTTAATTTGTCCACTTTAAAACAAGAACGGATTATAAATTATAATCATTAGAGTTCTTAGCTTTTCTTTTTTTATTTTTGGCTGCTGAAAATGTAAATCAGAATTGCATGCATAAAGAAATAAATTGCCATTTAGACCAGGTATTGGCTCAGTAACCAAAAGTTCAAAAGTATTTTAAACATGTATGCTTTTGCATCATTTATTATTGCATTTTTATGCATAGTCATGACAATAAAACATTGCACACCATGTCATCTGAGACATTTCCTAGTTACCAACAAAAACTATAATAAGTAAAGAAGAAAGAACCCGCGATTGTGGTGGAGAAAGATCTTAAAAAGAGGACTAGAGTGGGATGTTGAGTCGTTGACTATAACAATTAAAGGAAAGAGGAGATTGGAGAATAGAGAAGATGGACCTTGAATTTTGGAGAAGTCGTCTATGTTGTTGTCTTGCGGCAGAGTGAGTTACTAAGTTTAGGAAATTAAGGATTTTCATAATAGAAAATTATATATATATTTGAGGGTATGGGTATGGGTACGAGTACAGGTTTTACCCGTAGCCTCTTCAAAGAGTAAGGGTACAGGTAGGGTAGCGGCATACCCTTACCAACCTGTACCCATACCAAGTCAAAGAGGGTAATACCCTCTTTGGCTGAGTATGGGTACGTGTATACCAGTTGGGTAAGGTATAGATTACCATCTCTAACCGGGAACCCTTTTATGGCATTCTGTGAACAAAGGGACTCTCACCACATGTGCACAATGTATCTTTATTCATCATACATTTGGTGGAATTTGAACGTTGTGTACAAGACTCGAGAGTGAATACCTTATCCATTGGGCTAGCCCCATATTGTCTCTCACTATTTTTGTTATAGTTATATACTTTTAACAAATTTAAAAAATTAATTCCGAAATTTTATCATAAGAATTTAGAGAAAAAAAAAATACATGATTCCACATGGAATTTTGGTGGGATAGCAACTATTAATTTTAACCATAAATGCAAATCATATACAAATCATATCTATATAGTGATATTATATATATATATATAGTGGATAAGTTAACTGTGGACGTTGGTAGAACGTCTACGGTTAAAAACAATAAGGTGATAGAAAGAGATAGACATAAATGAGTTCCTAGGTGGTTGTTTGGTTTTATAAAGTTTTCTTCTATGTGCTAGTAGAAATATGATCAAATGTTTATAATTGATTAAGTTACTATTACAATCATGATTTGACGGTTCAAACAAAAGTATTGTGCATCTCACTCACTGTACTACGATTCGAAAACACAATATCACTATTCATTAAACAGTGGGCAACCTTTGAATTAAAATCCAATGATTAGTAAAACAGTTCATTACAAACGTTCATAGATAACGCGCCCTTATATATATATATATATATATATACACGAATACGGCAACTGCTCATCCTCAGTTGATAAAAAGGAAACGAAGAAAGAGACAGAGACAATTGGGTATGTAAACAATGTCATAAATAGTGCCAAAAGCTTGTATTGGGTTAAGAAATGGGTGTGTGTGTGTGTGTGTGTGTGTGTGTGTGTTGTGTTCTTTTTAATATATCTATTATATCTATTCAACTAAAAGAGTAAATTGTGATGTGTCACACCCGCCCCTTCCACCGAGATGAATGTGGCACCCAATAATTAAAACTCAATTTAACAGAAAAATTGACACCACTGTAAAACAAAAACAAATTCACAAAACATTACTAACAACTTTTACACAAACTACAAGTTCAAATACATGAATACAAGCAACATAAATACTAAAATGTGCTGGTGTAGCCGCTACATGACCACAACAAAAACAAATAAAAGGAAGGAGACCCACTACAACCCTGGGTCTAACCCTGACTGGCTCTATACTTGAATAGATGACCTAGTAGGGTCCTGCTTCCGTACATGGGGAAAGTGGGCGAAAGAAGACTGACTTCCCCCCACTTTCGGTGTTATTTTATCTTGAAGAAGAAGAAGTGGCACTTCCCCCACTTTAGTCTTTTTTATAGTGAAGTGGGTGAAATGGGGGAAGTATAAAAGGTCACTTCCACCCACTTCCAAAACCTTTTGAAAGTTAGGAACCCTACCCCTCTCTCATGTTCCCTCAACCGTGTGTGGCGATATCTCAACCGGTGATCTGATCTCTCTTCACTCGTTGGCATTTGATCTTTTTTCCAACGATCATTTGATGACTTTGTCTCTCTGAATTTGTACTAATTTTGTCTATGGGTTCATTGAGCCATTATTTTTGTTTTCTCTCTCTCACTTCTGTCGTTAATGTTTGTTGATGTTCTTTGTCAGTTTTAATGTCTTTTTGGTTGCTATGATGGATCTTTAGGTTTTAGGGATATAGGATGAGATCTTCCAATGTTTGGATTTTTTGTAACTTTGCAGTGGTATGGTTTGAACTTGTGATCTGATTTTACAGTTAATATTGTGATCTAATGTGAATGTTTATATTATTTTTTTAGAGTCTAATCACTAGATCTATTTATTTATGAATTGAATCTGAACATGGTGATAGTTTTATTATTTGATTTCTGAACATATTTGCATGGGCTACTGAAGTAATGTTATTTGTTGTGTTTGGGTTTGTTATTCATTTCTTTTGTAGTGTTTCAAGATATTTTAAACAAGGTTAAAAAAATGCTTATGCGAATATTAATTATGTTTATTGTTGGAGATTTGTGCTTGGATGTATAATGCTTGCAAATATTAATTTTTGGTATTGTAAGCAATTATTGCGAAAATGTATCAATTGTTTTTGCTTTGAGTACTTTGTTTGTTTGTGGTTGTGAACTGTGTGATGTTGTCTTTGTGAGAGAAGGATTGTTTAGGTTTGAAATTGACGGGTGGATGTGAATTTATATAAAACGAATTTTCTCTGCTTTTTTTTTAAAAAAAATGAACATAACATGATTTTGAGTTAAATTTGGACAACAAATTTCAAAATTTCTTAAATTTAATTAGCAAATGTTTCATAGATCATATTCTTCTCATTAAGGTCATATTAAACACATATATTCACACAAGCACATAAGTTAGGTTTGTTATATTTACACATGCTCTCATGTGCATGTGATGCCACACACACATCCAGTTTGCAATATTTAAAATGTTTTGCTTGAATTCATCAGTTTTGCTATATTTATGATGTTTCTCTTCAATTCACACATGCACACTCTTTGTTTATGATGAATTTCTTTAACTCATCTGGTTTTCATGTGTCTCTCTTGGATTCATTAGGTTTATTATATTCATAATGTTTTCTAGGAACATGTATTTTCCATTAGTTGCATAGAATTTTCTTATGAAGATGATGTCAATAATTATGTATATGCATCGATACATGTCAAATAGAACATGATTATGATGGTTTTTTTAAGGTCTAATTTTTTATATAAACAAATATTGATATCTTTACTGTAATGAAAGTGCAGAACTATAGTTTGATTGATTACGATTCTATTTGTTTTGCATTTAGTGTTGGAACTTATGACATGATCATAATTCTTTCCCACTCCAAAATAGGTGTATAGTGGCAAATGACAATATATTTGATCTAATTTACATCGACACACTTGTGTTTGTAGCCATGACTGTCATATATGTAATGTTGCCTATGGGATGAAGACGACATTATCTACCCCGATAACCGAATATATTAGGGATATTTTCCAAAGTGCACACATGGCTCGAATACTAGATGGAGGAGTTCATAATTGCATCAAATATATACGAATGTCTAAAGACTATGTGTTATATTAAGAGAGCGTGGCCATTTGAGAGTTAAAATTCATGTTGCGGTAGAGGGACAAGTGGTATTATTTTTACACATCATTGGACACCATACAAAGAACAGGGCAATGAAAATTGATTTTGTAATCAGGGGCCACTATGAGCAGATAATTTAACGTTGTTTTTCAAGCTATATGTAGCATTAGAGATGTGTTTGTTAAACAATCTAGCACATCAATACATCCCGATATAGAATTCAACCAACATTATTATCCTTTCTTCAAGGTGTGACAATTCTTTCTCCTTTTTCAACTTACCAAAATTGTTTTATGGACAGACTAATTGACTTTAGTCTCACAGGATTGCATTGGATTTGTTGATGGCACACACATAGATGCAAGGGTTAGTTCAAACTTAGCTAGTAGATTTAGGGGCCGCAAGGGCATTACACAAAATGTGCTTGCCATGTGTGATTTGGATTCAAATTTTACATATGTTCTCCCTTGTTGGGAAGGTTCGGCGAATGATTATTTGGTTTTGAAGGATCCATTGTCATAACCACCACCATGTGGATTGCATATACCTCCAGATTTCATAATACAACACATGTTATATTTTTCTCACAATTGATATATATTTCTTTGTAAAGTGAACTCAATATCTTTATTATTTAATGTTAGGAAAATATTACCTTGTTGATGCCGGGTACACAACAACACATGGTTTCATACCTCCTTACCGGAAAATTAGATATCATTTGAGAGAGCAAGCAGGTCGTAGACCCCAAAATGAGAAGGAGTTATTCAATCTTCGGCATTCTCAACTCAAAACAAGAACAGAAAGAGCTTTCGGGATTTTAAAGAATCAATTTAGGATTTTAGACTCAATGTCATTCTATCCTTTCAAAACACAAGTGGGCATTGTTCTTGGTTGTTGTGTGCTACATAATTTTGTGGGGAAGGTTGATCCGGACGACATTGTGGTACAAGAACATAGACATAATGAAGATGAAATACTCATATACAAGAGACCTAATGTATTAGGCAAACAACGTGAGTCATAGGCTCAATGGAGGGAACTCCATGAGAAAATTAAAGATGACATGTGGCATGACTATGTATCAAGTGGTTGTACCTTCGGGGCACCATTATGAAAACACAAATATGGATGTATTTTCCACATTGGTTTGTTAATGATGTCTATCTTCATTATTAATGTTTTCCACTATTGAATTATCAACAAACTTAATGTTTTGTTTAGTGTTGTAGTAAAATTTTGGGGTAATGAAACTTTATGTTTGTATTAAATGGTTTGCTTACTCATTAGCTCGTTGGATGGATTTTTTTTTCCTTGGTTTGCTAATGAAGTCTATCTTCATCATCAATGTTGTCCACTATTGAATTATCAACAAACTTAATGTTTTGTTTCGTGTTGTAGTAAATTTTTGGGGTAATGAAACTTCAAGTTTGTATTAAATGGTTTGCTAACTCATTAGCTTATTAGATGGATTTTTTTCCTTGGTTTGTTAATAATGTATATCTTCATTATTATTGTAGGATGAACAACACCAAACAAAAGATGGATAAAAGAAATGGATAATGTCTTGATACCATTACTTGCAGACATGGCAAGAAGTGGCCTAAAAGTTGACAAATCCTTCAAAACGTCATGCATAGATGCCGATAATAGGTTCCCTGCTGCTTGCATGGATGCCGATAATGTGGAGAATGACATGCGCACTTTGAAACAAAAATATCAAGACATTAAAAAGCTTATGAATATCAGCGGTGTTGGATGAAATGATGCAGAAAAGAAGTTAGTACTAAAAGATGAGACCTATCATACATATGTGAAGGTATGTTTGTTTTATTTATTTATTATGTCTGACACGATTATCACGATTATTAACACTATTATTTATTCCACTATCTTTCATTTTACACAGGGATAACTAAAAGCCATTGAGTATTTAAACAAGCCTATACCCTTTTTTGATCAACTACATTTGGTTGCTGGGAATGACCGCGCTACTGGTGATTATGCACGGACCATCTTTGACCAATTTGGTGGTACACCAGTTAAGGATGAGAATGCATCTCCACCTAATGCACCATTAGATGATTAACTTATGGATACAGGAAATCAAAGGCATGAAGCATTAAGGTCTTTTACGATTAAAACCACATCTAGGGTTATTCTTGTAACGAGGACTAATGGTGAAAATGTTTCAGGAGAAAACATTGGAGAAAAGATAGGTGAGTTGGTGGTATCAATAGATAGGACCAGAAAGAGAACATGGAACGAAAAACTCTTCGATGTTGTGGGACATGGAGGGTTATAGTAATGATGACATGGAAATGGTCTTTAATAGGTTAATCAATAACAAAAAAGAGGTTGAGAACTTCTTGTAGACCTCGTCCTCTTAATTAAATTTAAATTACTTTTAGTTGAGATATTTATTTATTTATATTTTAAAGGAAAATCCTTATCTTATCCCAGCTTCCCGGATCTGATTTATGGTTCCATAACGCCCGATCGAAGATCCTCACGCAATATTTGTTTTGGTTTTAAATAAAAGGAGAGTAGAAAACCGGAGGAAACCCTATCTCCTCTCGTGTCATGTGGTGACCTTGGCGGCAGGCTCTTGATATTTTTCCCTTTTGAATTTTGTGACGAAAAATCCAAGGTAGATGCTTGAAATTTTATTGTGGTTGTGAGATCTTGCTTATTCTCATCCTTAGTTTCCACTCCATAGACTACCCTAAGGAATTTGATATGTATTCATCAGCCTTTTTGTTTATTCATTCATTTATTTATTTTATTTAGTATCTTGTATACATCCAGTATGTTCCCATTTATGTGTATAGGTTTTTTGATTACTTAGCCTTTCTCTTGGATACCAATGCTTTTTCATTCATTCAATTTCATCTTGCATCGTTGGCTTGGACAAGAATGAATCTTCTCAGGGGATTTGCTATCACTTGGCTTTTCCTTAAATTTTTCTAGGTATCTTGTTAACCAAAGTTGGTAGAATTTGATGAGTTGGATTCGGTCATTAAATATTTTCATGGTTTCTAATAATTGTTGTGGACTGATTTTAAGCTACTGTATACCTTGGCCTTTAGAATGTATTTTTTTGTAGATGGTCATTTTAGTCATATGTACTGTTAGGTATTTTTTTGCAACCATGAAGTATGGTCATGTGCATCTAGTATGCCTCTCTCACAAAATTTGTGAGCTTATAATTTGGGGATTTTGATATTTATGCACATGCTTTATGTTTGTTAGGGCTTCCTTCGAGTGCTTGATTTTGATAATCTGATTTGGAGTCTTGGAGTTGGGAGACATTTAGATAAGTAACCACATATAAATTATACTATGTATATAGACCTTTTGAAACTAGCTAAATTTGTGAAAATAAGTATTTTATTTATTTATTTTGGATAATTAGGGTTTTGTTTATTATTCAAATGTTATTTATATAATTAATACTATTTTTGGAATTATTTTAATTTATTCAATATTTCTAAATTAATGATATTCTTTAGAATCTGAAATGTTTAAACGTGTGGTGCAAATCTTGATTGTGTTAAATTTTGAATTTTCAGATAATTCATTTAAATCCTGATTCCTTTTTTATTCCTTTTTGACTTCTGAAATTTCATATAATGTATTGATTTATGATTATTTAAAATTTCTGAATTTCAGATAATTGTTTAAATTATGAATAATTCATGTATTTAAAATTCAGATTATTTATTTATTTATTTTGAATTTCATGTATTTATTTAATTATTGATTAAAGAAAATTATTATTTTTATTATCTGTTCATGTTTATATTCCATTAACTGGTTTATTTTGATATGATAAAAATGTGATCACGCTACTGTAAATTTCTTGTAATTTGCCCGATTAGTTTATTGTTTGTGAACAGAAAGTATTTTGACATAGAAACTAGTCCCCAAATAACTTTGCAATAACCCCGTCACTGGGGGTTAAACACTGACCATGTCGACACGTATTTTATTTTAGAAACTATAGTTTCCCACCGCTTTCCGTTAGTGAAGAATAACGACCTCTAATAATTTTGGCTCGGAGTCACCGAGGGTAAAAATATGACTTTTGTTAAATTTTGTCTCGGGTCATCGAGGGTAAACATATGAATTTTGTTATTTTGTTTTGGCAATAGTTGCTTGGGGGACCTATATGCTTAGTGTTTGACATTGGTGTTTACTTGAAACAAATTTCATCTATTATTTTGCATTTTCAACAAATTATGGTTTTGTGTGACTGGTCCCTATAGTTTTAGTGGTGCTTACTGGGCTGCCAAGCTCATAAATATTGTTAATAATTTTTTTTCCAGATCAGGAGTAGGGGTGAGTGGTGGATAGCTTAGCGGGGATCGTTGGGTCATCGCCAATTTATTTAGCATGTAATAAGTCCCGTTTGTTGTGGGCATAGATTTTATTTGAATAAATTTTTAATAACTGTGCAAGACACTTATTATTTCTTTTAGTGTCAAACTCTATTCTTGTTTCTAGTTTTCACTTCTCTATTAGATTTTTTTTTTATGATTTTAAGATCAGGTTTTGAGGTCTTGCATGCCTACTGGGTCTCGGCTTTGTTGGTATGTGGCCGTTTGTCAGCGCAATGGGCCTGGCGAGCCAGGTTCGAGGCGTGACACTTCTACTTGAGGAAACCATCCCTTCTGAAAAGATGGCTTGATAATTTTATTGTTTCCATGAGAAACTCTAGCCCTCGAGGAGGTCATCACACTAGATATGTATTTTTGGTTTCTAGTCGTACAACACAAATTGTTTTATTTAAAATTTATATACTTAATGAGTTATTTATTGTCTTTGTCATGAAATGTATAGGTTGTTCTTTGGAGTGGTGGATGGCAAACCTTTTTGTTGAACGAAGTGAATCCCGAATGAGACAACTATTATTTTATTATATATTTGAAAGAGTATTGTATATATGGATTTTATGTTTGACATGTGTTGTTATGTTTTTTATTTTTTGTATTGATTTTGTGTTATGTACTCATAAACTTAGAATTTCCTTTTATTTAAATGGACTTGTTAAGGATGTATGTTGTCATGAAACAAGGAATACTTTCATTGTATTTGTACAAATTTGAAGTGGGAAATTATAAACATAAAAAATTAAGGTTAATGCCCAACAATTCAATAAAATTAAAATATATAAACATCAAAAATTAAAATTTAATATGTAAAAAACAAGTAAATTTTTATTTAAATTAAAATACCAGAATTCATATTAAAAGTAAATAAAATTAAAATATTTATAAAAGAAAGAAAATATATTAAAAGTTAAGAAATTTTGTGGGTTTAAAAATTAAAATATATCAATGTGTATATTTATTTAAAACTTATGGGTTTAAAAATTAAAATAGAAATATAAAACATAAAAAAATTATTTAAATTTAAAAATATTTGATTTTCTCAAAATAGAGAGTTTTAATCTTTTTTAATTATAATTTAATCATAATCTTTTTATTTGTAAGCAATTCCTTGACTTCGTTGAAATGAACATGTTATTAAAGTCATTACATAAGTGATATCATTTACACCGAAATGAACATCGAAAGTGGGAAAACTGAACACTTTATGGAAATGAGACTTCATGCAAAATGAACACAGGAAGTGGTGGAAGTTATATCACTTCCACCATTTTAGTGAACTGTCACTTCCCCCACTTTTTGATTTTCCCACTTACGGCGAAATAAATGTCCCCTAACTGTGGCACATTTGAAATAAAAACAATAATATAAAAATAAACACAACTGGAAGATTTACTTAGTATCTAGTTACAAGTGTATAATGTATCAAAATCATATTACAGGTGTAAATAGGAAGTTAAGCAAATCGATCAAACAATTAGTGGTCACGAGAACCTCTCTAAACTTTAACCGTTGCAGCGACTAAGTTCAGAGCCATCAAGGTCTCATGTCCTTAACGTTGACCCATCGGGTTCCATGTGGTGACTCCGTACTCCCGATGAATATCCAATCAGGGGTCTACATGCCACCTAAAGTGGACAAAAAAACCGAGTCCTCCATGCCACCTCTATAGGTTGGCCAGTGGGGACCCCCTACTACAGCAGGCATGTCACAGCCCAGTCATCATCCAAACCATTATGTAGGTGTATCAATAATACAATCCATGCGTATAACATCATAAGGTTCTTATCCATGACAAACATTCACATATCAAGTATGAAAACTATTTTTACAAGTGTCGATGCCAAAAGTGTGATAATATGTACAAAGGTTCATAATTCATTTCAAACCCAATATACAAGTATAGTTATACAATGTCATATATATATATATATATATATATATATATACAAATACCATAAATCACTCAATCATGTAGTACGAGCATATAATTTAGCGAATATTAAAATTTACTTTGGCATGTTATAAAACACATTGTAAATTTTGAGTTAAGAAAATACATAATCATTCATACTTGAATATAGTAGACATAATAACTTGTTGCATAACAAGATATAATACTAAATATGATTTAGAAAATAATTAAACAACCATTTCAAAATATTCTTTTATAAAATAGTTTCCACTACCTCAGGTTTCTTGCTAAATTGGGTTCTCAATAAGAACTCTCTCTCTCTCTAACCCCCAACCAAAACCATGATTTAGAAGCGTAATAGAATAGAATAAAATAAATAAAACAACACTAATAATTGTATTGCATTTATATTAAAAAAACATAAATAAAACACAAAAAAAATAATAATAACCGACTCTCTAATCCAGCCCATTCTGTTAAACAGCTCAAAACCGACATTGCATAATCAAACTAGAATTAGGCCTTTCCAATGGATTGCAACTACTAGAATTGGGCTTAAACTAACTCAATTTGGCCTAAACTCTCATGAAGTAATTTGAACCAAGCCCAATTTCACTAAACTAAGTTCAATTAAACCAACCAACCTTGAACCGATTCCAATTCTTATATAAAATCTATTGAACCGGCTTGGTTCAACTGAATCCATTTCTCATTGAACTGGTTCAAACCATAAGCATTGATCCATATTCTGAACTAGTCCCAATCAATCCTCAACCCAACTTAACAATTCAAGCCCAACCACAATCTCATTTTGATTTTATCAAACCTAGACCAAATCGACTCAACTGATTGAACCAAACCTATTTAACTTAACTTGATTGGGTCAACCCAAATTAACTCAACTCAAGCTCATTCTCAACTCAATTGAGTTAGCCAAACTTAAACCAAAGTGATTGAACCCAATTAACTTAACTCTTACTATTCTCATCCAACCATCTAGGCTCAAACCCACTCAAAAGAACTTGACTAAACCAAATCAAACCCACTCTTGAATTCAACCCACTCCACTTCATTTGATTAAGCCCAACTCAACCAAGATGATTAAACTCAACCAACTTACTCTCACTTGGTTTGATCCAACCAAAACATATCAGCTCAATCCTTTCAACCAAGTCCAAGTCCAAAACCACTAAGTGGTTGGACTCAACCAACTCAATTAGGCTAAACTCAACCAACTCAATTGGATGAGATTACACCCAACACTTAATACATCTCAATTTTCAACTACCATCACCATGATCATCATTATCATCAACTACTTCAACTTAATTAACCAAGACTAACCCCAATTTCGGTTGCTACAATATAACTACAGTACCCCTAATAATTTCTTCATAATTCCAAACAAAATCCAACTCAAAATACAAGTATTTTTCAAAATAAATTAAAATAACAATTATCTACAATAACAACTTCATCTTCTAAATCACTAACTTTTCCTCCTCTTCAAGAAAAACAAGAGACATCCACCCCAAATACACACACAAAACCAAATATATTAAACCAAATAAACCATCAAAATTCTTACCAAAGGATGCCCCACCCCATTTTCCTCTTTATCAATCATCAAACTCCAACCCTCCCATTTAATTTTTTTTCTCTCCTAGCACTATTGCAACCTCTGTTGATGAGAAGAAAAAAAAAATCCATCATTTAGATTGACCGGATTTCCATCATTTTCTCTCTTTTATTCTAAAAATTCATTTTCAGCCCCTGCCATGCAAAAGTCTTTACAACAAAATCTCTGAAAAATCACCGATGGTCATTATATAATAAAACAGTATTTTCAAAAAAAAATTTAGCAACTTACCTCTTAGTTCTTTCTCTGTAAACACTCTAGATCAAATCTTCTTATTTACATGAGCCCAAAATCTTACACAAACTCTCGCATTTAAGTCCTTGTTGTAACTTTAATTTTAACATGAAGGTAAATTTCAAATGTCAGGGATTACATGATGTGTCAATCAATAATTAAATTTTTTTACAGCAAAAACTTATTTAATATATCTAATATTATGATAATATATTAAATATTTATAATATAATATATTAAAGTAAGTTGTTTTATTTTAAAATAACTTTTCAAACAAATGAACACAAGTTATCTTTTATCTTATCTAACTTTTTAGATTGATTATCTTAATAAAAAAATATTTCAATATTAATTTAATTTTAAATTATGATATTAATAATTTTAAAAATACGGATAAATTACCTTATTTCATAATAAATATTAAAGTTAATTTCTGTACATTTTCCACTAATTCAATCAGCAAGATTAATATATTTTCAAAATAGTTTTTAAAATGTAGAGATAGGTTAATATTAAAGTCTTTTATTTAACCAAAATAATAATGATAAATATCTCATTTTATTTTTAATATAGAATTTTTGTCTAAGAAGTTCAAATTAAAGTTTCATTAATCAATCCACCCCTGGCCACTCACTTTCAAACTGAAAATTATTCCACTACACAGTGATATTCTCAATCAGTGAATCATCATCATCATCGTGTGGAAAAAAAAATTGGTTTGGATGTGTCGAGCAAAGGAAAAAATTTCCCCCAAATACTTATTTAATATATATTATTATAATAATAAGATATTTAAAATATAATGTATTAAGGTAAATTATTTTTATTAATGTACTTTTGAAATTAAATCTTTAAATAAATTTTTTTATAGGTTATGTACATTCATAAATAAATTTTTTTATTTCAATATTGCTTCAATTTCATTAATAGTTTATTAAAATAACTTTTCAAAATAGAGATAGATTAATTTTTGTCAATAATTTATTAATGCTGGTTTAAAATATGGATGTATCTTATCTTATCTTAGAAAATTATAATATTTAAAATTATTTTTTAAAATAACTATTTTAGGTTCTCTTATCTCATAATATATTAAAGTAATTTATGTCAATGATTTTTTTATTTTAAGATTAATTTTTTAATATACATTTTCAAAAATAGGTTATCTTATTTTATAATATATAGATTAAAATTAATTTTTTTCTCAATTCATAAATGTTTTATTTTGAGTTGGTTATGAGTGTAAATTAATATAAGTTTTTATTTATTTATTTTTTATAATATTTTACTGATTTAAATTATGAGATTATTATTTTTTCAAAATAACTTTTCAAAACATAATAGAAATAGTTGATTAATAAAAAATTAATAGAATTAGAAATTGTTGTATATACATTTCCTTGGACAATCTACGTGCGAACCCTTGATCATATTGCAAGATCATTGTATATATATTTTAATATTATAAAAAAATGTGGTCATTTCTTATGGGCAAAAATTATATGTTTTAATGTTGTGTATGTAATTTTTCCAATTAATATTTATTTTTATATAATTATTTAAAAATTTTACTAAATTTGTATGGTGGAAGATTCATGCAATAATAAAAAAATTGTTTGGATATATGTCAAAACAATTATTCATAAAAGAAAATTATATTTTATAAATAATTTTATAATTGGGTACAAATATATGAAATATTAGACAATAAACCGCAAGTATAAGGGTTTATGCTACAGACTCATGTTATAGATATTATGGGTAAAAATTTTCTACGACTGAATCATATATTCAAATCATTTGCTCAAATTTTGATTGTAAATGAATTTGATGTAAATAAATTGTCTAGACTTTCCGGTTGTTGTAATTTTTTTTATTAAAAAAATTAATGTGGTTTATTTATTTTTATAAAAATTGTTTAAAAATAGTAGATAACACTCCAACTCCTTAAGAAAAGTCAATGTGTGCATGCATACTCATCAATCACTTATTTTTTATAATAACATGAAATGAATAAAAAAAAGTCCCCTCAAATTCGGTTATTCACATAAAAACTTTGCAAATTTCAATATTCGCACCAAGTCTCTATTTTGATTAGTTTCCTTTTCAATTCTTTTGTCAGCAAATAGAGTGAAGTTTGGAGGTTTTTTTTTTTTTAGGAAAAAGCCCCTCCATCTATTATATTGGGATTAGACATTGGAAGTAGGCAGTTGTGAATTCGGATGAGTAAATGGTAATCATAAGATAAATTTCCATTTGCAATCATAATTTTTTGCTTACGAATTCATTTTTTTGTTTTTAATTGAGAGTTTTCGTATATAATACAAGTTTTTTAATTAGTATGTTATGTTTTAGTTTAATATTTTTATCTCCCGATTAAAATATAATAATTTCAAATATACAAAAACTAAAGTGAAAAGATATGACAAAATGATTGAAGTGATGGCTATATGTATATATTTTTAAAAATCGGATAAAATTTGGCTGGATTTTTTTCTCTAACAATAATTTTAGAATTACTAAAAAAGAAGTTAATGGAGTAAGATGCAACTACTAAAAAATAAACAAACTGGAGTAATGTCTATGAAATTCAAATATTTAAATAAACTGTTTGAGATGTTTTAAAACTTTCACAGGTTTGTAATTAATTTTCCTTATTATTAATTCATTAAAAAAAATATTTGGAAAAATGGAACAGGGGACCCAGTCACTCAGCCAATAAACAGGCGCCACGTTGTCTCTATGTGGGACCCAGACCACTCGCGAGAGTGTGACCCAAATGCGGACGCGTCACAACCGCTATGCCGCCATCTCTTCCGGCTCTCGATGAACCGGCCGGTGAGGATGCTGCTTCAATTGCAAGCTCATCGTCTCTCTCCCACCCACGTCGGTGCTTTCTGATCTCTTGCCGAGGATTAACCCTAGTTTTCATATCAATTTCTCATGCTTCCTCTTCCTCTTCCTGGCAGGTTCGTCTAGCAAGTTTGGCTTCGTCATCTTTTAATGTCGCTAAATCTCTCACTGTGATCCATGGATGGTGAGTTTCTTATTTGCTATACTTTTTTATATGTTTGAAGGCTGATGCTTGGAATGGCATGAAGTATGTATGCTTTTTGTTTTTGATTTTGATGTTTTATCATTTTGTTTATGGGTGTGTTTGATTGAGGGAAGATGAGAGATTTGTTAGAAATTTAACTACAATTTGTTAATGAGTTTGATCTCTCGTTCTCTCTCGTTTTTCTTATTCCATAGCGATTTTTTTTTTCTACAAGAAAAAAAAAAAAATCTAATTTACCTTGATTTAGGATCAAATGAAAAAAAATAGAACAGAAAGAAAGGATTTTTTTTTTTTCTTTGTATTTGGTTTGTTGACGAAGATGAAAGCAAATGAACTGTGTATGAATGTGGAAGCGAATTCTTTAATAAAATTTTCTTCTTTTTTTCATTTCATAAAGAATGGCTAGGTTTGATTAAAGTGCGGATGTGATACTTTGCCTCATTTGAATTACAGTGTGGGGGTGACTGCTGAGAGAAAGGTGAGTTTTATCTGAAAATGTAAGAAAATGTATCATTAGATTTAACCGCTCCTCTTTTTTTTAAAAAAATTTATTTTCGGTCATTTCATGGCTTATCGAACTTCCCTTGATTTAAAAACTATGAAAACAAGATGGAATGTTGGTTTCTTTGTGTTTGGTTGGTTGAAGAAGATGACTTCTGTACGAAAATGGAAGCAAGCGTATTATTAGAGTTTCCTTTTGTTTTCCTCCCATAAAGAATAACGAATGATTTGGTCCGATTCCACTTTTGGATTTTGGAGCTGGAGAGACTATTGAGAATTGGATAATTTGAGTGGTTTTAAGTGGTCCTTTTGTTCTTCCATCAATTGGGTATAATGATTGCTGGTTTTGTTCCAATTTTTTCTCAGTGGATGATTCTTGTTCTTTTTTTTTCTTTGCATATGAAATTTATTTAGGACAATATGGTGCATAATCTAAATGTATATGTGTGTAAAAGTAAAGCAAAATGGTGTTCTGTTGTTTGTGCCGTTTCTGTGGTGCCGACTGAATGCTACCTTATCTCAATGGCAAACAAATAATTAGCCAATAGCTTGTATGCTTTATTCTCTGACATTAGACCATATGGGTACTAAATGGAAGGGCTATTTTTATTTTTTTTTAAATGTAGATTAAGAATTAGTGAGGGATTGAACCCTGATGTAGTCTATGGCACCTCTATCATGTAAACAAAACATTCAATTAGTTGTTGTTTTTTAAATTTTTGTGCTATCATTTTTGCTCTTTAAAGATATCTTCATGTATATGGTTTATGCCATTGCATGCTCAGGATACATCAGAATCACGTTAAAGTATCACCATTTAAGAAGTTTAGCAGTGGTTTTAGTTCTTGTTCTGCATTCCAAGGTGCGTGCTATATTTTGACGATGTATGAGCTGACAATTGTCACTAAATTTATAAGATTATATTGTGTTATGTTTCTGGCTTATCTTGTTTATAAAATTTTTATTTTTGGTGGCACTTTGATTGAAATCTCACATGATTATGCTTGTTAGGTATGGGTGTTATAGCAATTCATCTTATACTTTTGCCTTTTTGACTTTGTTGCAATCTCTACTTTTAATTTTGGGGGTATTATATTTTGATTTTGAGATTTAGTCATGCGTCATCTTCTTATATTTCATTTTCTGAAGGTTAAAATCAAGTAACTCTTAGATGATAAGGGATGCCTTTGATAATAGTAGGACATTACAAAGATGATTATACTATCAAATGCTAGTTCACTGAGTCAAGCAATCGTGTGAGTCCAAGACTATTTTATGAAAGAGTTGTCTTTCCTTTTAAGAAATGCCACCTTACCATGTTTGTTCTCGACACCAACTAACTTCTATCAAAAGTTAAAAGTTGAATTTCTTCTACCTAACATGTGTGGCTCTATAGACGAGCTTTTTCTTAGTGGTTACAAGTGTAAGTTATTGAGTTATTCATGGAGGAAGCTGACTCAGGCTGAAGTAGTATTGTGTGAACAACTTGCTACTTTTTGGTTACCTAACAATTAAAAGACAAAAAAAAAAAGAAAATTTATTGATGGGAAGGATCAACCTAACGAAAAGGGATAAAGCTGTTCCCTTTGAGGTGCTCTGAATACTACCTTTCTTTATTAGAAAAACTTCAGGTGTGAAGTAGCTATGTAGCATCTTTTTTTAACTCTTTCTAAATTGCTTTTGCCATTTTTATGATTGTCTAACTCAGCAGTGTTACCAGTGTAAAACCTTCAAAATGTTGGTTAGACTAATCAACTTGGGAACTTTGGATGGTGAAGCCTGCTTGTTGCCTTTCTCTTGCTGATTTTCAGATTTGAGTTTCATCTCTATTCATTGGTTACATGTGCCTTCGTTTTCTGCCAGAAAAAGTTCCTTAGGTGAAGATAGAAAATTTGCTTAGCAGTAATAACCTAAACTTATACTTCCTAAGCCCATTAGATTTCATGGTTGTAGGACTTATTATAATAAACTTTCACAATGATTCAGCATTGTGATGTGCTCATCTTATCTCATCAATCTGTCAATAAATCTCAGACTTGACAGCCAAGAAGTGTGTACCATGCAACTCAAAGGAGATCCGGTCAATGTCCGAGCAGTCAGCCAATGAATTGCTTCCACAAGTATGTTGGTGTTTGTCTCTGTTTATTTTATTTTATATCATTTTATGTTACATTCCTTGAGGTAATAAACCTGTCAGGTACAAGGATGGATCTTGATAACTGACAATGGTACAATGAAGCTGCACCGTTCATGGAAAGTGAAAACTTTCATTAAAGGATTGGAGTTCTTTCAGATCATAGCTGATGTTGCTGAAGCAGAAGGTATTTCTTGCATTTGTATGGCACTTA
The DNA here is from genome assembly GCF_009730915.1 of Dioscorea cayenensis subsp. rotundata. Taxonomy (NCBI): domain Eukaryota; kingdom Viridiplantae; phylum Streptophyta; class Magnoliopsida; order Dioscoreales; family Dioscoreaceae; genus Dioscorea; species Dioscorea cayenensis. Next base: position 8,446,166 of record NC_052474.1, read on the forward strand.
GCATGTGGAATCATTGTTTTGTTGAAATTTTGATGGACCAGCTGTATATTTATGTACACAGAATGGTAGTGTTTATGAACTCGAACTGACTGCCTGTGCCATCAATTGTCATTCAAGAATAATTTGCTTCATCTCATCTTAGAGATTCTAGTAGGGACTATACGGTATGCCATACATATGACAAAAGCCTAAGAATACATAGGCTTGTTGAAGAATCTGATTCTTTTAAATTTCAAAATAAGATAATTATAACAATGACACTTTAATATTGACCATTCGAATAAAGAAGGCTTAAGGGTGCCAATGACTGAGAGACCAATTGGTACTTGAGTTCTCACCAGAACATTTCGCAAGTGGCAAGAGTTTGATTCACGGACGAGGGCATATTTGTAGGAGAGTGAACAATGATTGTGCGTGGGTGGTCCCAATGCTTTTGTATGCAGGCCTTGCCTCCGCTTGCTCCGCCGAGGATTGTGCATGTCTCTGGCTTCTTAGAGGGTAAAAATAAAAACAAAACAAAGAAGGCTTAAGGGCGTGCAAGCCTTTAAAGGATACCCATGTTAACTACCTATTTTAACCTGTATATCCCATGATATCAGTTGTGCAAAAGATGTGATTTTCTTCAATGGAAAGCACATGAACATTCACCCTGCTGCTTGCTTCTTTCAGGTCATCACCCTGATCTTCATCTGGTTGGTTGGAACAATGTGAAGATTGATATATGGACTCATTCTGTTGGTGAGAATTTCCTCTTCAATTATCTATTCACATTGTAATCACATCTTCTTATTATTAAATTATTATTCACCTCAAAGACTATCCAAAATTAGAGCAGGAAGAGCCTGTATACAAGCAGTGCTTCTTTGTCTCTCAGTGGAATTATTCACCTATCACTTCATCATCAACTGAAAAGAACATTGCTAGCTTCAAATCATGGCCCTTTTTGAATCAATTCGACACGTAACACCATGCAATCAAGCTTTCTACAATGAACTATTTTAGTTTCAGATTTTCTTAGAAACAGAGATACATTGCTATTCTAATTATGCAGGAATTTCTACACAATATAATGATATATGCTTTCTCTTCTTGCATGGCAACTGATTAAACTTCTTTGTTGCATTGCTACAGGTGGGCTGACAGAAAATGACTTTCATTCTTGCTGCAAAGATAAACAATCTCAATGTTGAACATCTTCTGAGGAAGAAAGCTGCTGATTAAGTGTTACTTTTTTTTTTACATTGCACTATGATTTGTCTTTTTATATTTCTGATCTTCAATGACACAAATATATGTTTTTGATGCTTTTTAAGTGCCAAAACGTTGATAGATTTAAAGATATGGATAAAACAATAACAAACTGATTTCTTTTTTTTTCCTTTGATTGTGGCTGTTCTTCTGAACTGAGTTTATTGGTGCCATTAAATTTTTACTCTTATTTTATTCTGTCTTTCCAAACTTAGGTTGATGACTTCTAGCGTTTTGTACTTGTGATATTTACATTTTTTCGGTTTTTCTATATGTTTATCTTTGTGAATTTATAATGTTTGAGGGCACCCTTACTAAATATTTACTATAGCAAAAGTGGTATTTTGATCTTCCATTCTTTTCTCTTTTTTTAAGTGGGATAAATTATCTATTGAACCCTAATCAAAGTGTTATCATCTTTGCATGTGGTTTGTAACTTCGCTTTGAGACGTATTTGTTTTTTTCCAGATATAAGTTTAAATTGGCCAAGTTAAATGAATTAAATGGAGAGGAAATAAAAGCCTAATGCGGACAAATCATTAATCTTCGAATTAAATATCAACTCTTCTATCATTAGATATTGTATTTGTGAGTTAATTTTTTAATAAATCATTTAACTATAGTTTTGCTTCATTTTAATAATTAGATTTCAATTTGCATAAAAAATAGTCACTCATCTTCAATTTTATCTCTTGGAGTAGTCACCCAATTGATTTGGAAACCAAATAGTTTATATGGCAGTTGAAAAATCTATATCAGTATTCATGTGACATATTAGTCATTCAATCTAGACTGTACACATCACCAAACTTTAAAAGATTTTTCTGCTGCTATATTAGCTATTTAGTTTCAAATCAATTGAGTAATTGGCTCGATAAAATAAAATTAAAAATGAGTAACTATTTTGATATAAATTGAATTTCAGTTATAAAAAATATAACAAGACCATAGGTAAGTGATTTATAAAAAAAATTAACCCTCTATTTACACTAAAAACTGTTAAATAAAAGATTTAAACGGTTAAATAAGAACACATTTAGTCAGCACCAATATTATTAACGGTATTGGATTATTGTGGAATAAAATATATATTATTAAATCCCATTCCTCAGTCATTGGCGGGGAATTATTATCCATTTTTAAAGTATTTGGTTTCTAAATAAACTAATATCATCACTTTCTCAAAACATAAGAAGACTAAAACTCAAGCAAAGAATAACTCACTTCTTTCATTAATCCCCAAAACAAAATGTCTAATATATATATATATATATATATTAATGCTGGTAGTAAATTTTATGTTTTACAATGTTCATATTTACCATAAAATAAAAAAACAAAAATTAAAAATCTAAAATAAGAAAGCTTGGGCCAGGCCCAAGTAGAAAAAACAAAAAAGCTTTGGAGGAAACCCTAATCGGAAATTATTATTATTTACTAAATTAAGTGAATGGAGATCTAAGGATTGATTGAAAGATGCCCTAAGTTTAAAAAATAAAAAAATAAAAAATAAAAAAAGAAACCCTAGTTATTATTGCACAGTTCCACTTCCCATAAAAAAAGGAAGAAAAAGGATGAAAAGCAAAAGAGTATATTTTTTCTCGCTAGTTTTGGAAAAACAACAAGAGAGATAACGAGGTAGTAAGAACGAGGGTTTTGGAGAGAGAGAGAGAGAGAGAGAGAGAGAGAGAAAGAGAGAAGGGAGGAGAAAAAGGAGCCGCCTTTGGTTGTGTTGCTCGTCGGAGGAGGGGCGGAGGATGAGCGGAGGAGGAGGAGGGAGGGGAGCCGGGGTGGCGGGGATCCCGGCTGGAGCACGGAAGATGGTAGCGAGCTTGAAGGAGATCGTGAACTGCCCGGAAGCGGAGATCTATGCGATGCTCAAGGAGTGTGGCATGGACCCTAGCGAGGCTGTTCATCGGCTTCTTTCTCAAGGTCGTATTAGGTTTTTGTGTCTATTGTTTGCGTTGTTCTTTGGATTTTGTTTCTTGATGTGATTGTGGGTGGTGGAATACCTCTGGAAGGGCAGGAGGTTGGGGAAAGGAGGGGTTTTTTTGGGGAGAGGTGGGATTTCTTTGTTTTCTTGGGGGCTTTTTAGGTCGTGGATGGAGTGGATTAGGGCAATGGGATTGTTGATTTGCTTTGATTGGGGATGGAGATGGTTTGATCTGTGGAAGAAGAGAGCTTTGGGGGTAACATGGATTGGTGTGTGCTTAGTGGAAGAATAGAGAAACTTGAGGGGAAGAAGTGGGTTTCAGGTGAAAGGCGAGAGATTTTTGGATTTCCATGGGAGTTTTTAGGGCTGGGTGGAGGGAAAGGGGCAATGAGACCTTGGATTTGTTTTTTTCTTGAGTTCGGTTATGCTTTGATCTGTGAGAGCACATAGCTTAAGTGCGACATGGATTGGTTTAGACTTCGGTTCAGGGAAGAAGGATTTCAGAGTAAGGGTAGTTTGTGGTTGAGGGGAAGAGAGTTTACGGTATATATGTGGATGAGGAAGATGAGCAAGTTGTTGATTTGGTTTAGGTTATTAGAGATGATTCGTGAGTTGATTCGTGGAATACATGTCTTGTCAGTTCTCTTTTTCTGTTACGGAAAGTTGAAGAAAAATTGAAGTTTATTTTTTGGAAGAAAAGAAGCTTTTTTTTCCTCCTTTGGAAGGATTTAGATTGAGTGTGGAGGGAAATTTCAATGGGTTGATTACTTCTCATCATTTATGATTGCTTGTGTTTCAATCTATAGAATAAAACAGTGTGCAGGATGTTTTTGTTTTTTTCATTTTGTCAGATATGTTGCAGATTACAAGAGAGTGAGCAAACAAATGAAAAGGAGGTTGCCGGAATAAATGATCCTTTAAATTCCTCCAATATGGGAGTTTGGTTGGATTAGAAATCTTGTTCGAAGGCCTATTTTATGCGTTTAATTAATGGCTTTAAGAGACTCGAATTATTTACTTAGATTTTGGCTTTCCTTTGAAGAGTGGTTCTTGTTAGTGGGATATTTGCAGTTAAGTTCAGTGAGAGACTAATATTGATTGTCTGTGAGTGGGTATCCATAAATTGTCTTAGTTCAATTGCTGCCCCAAAATCCTCAATAGCCAGAAAATTTAGTGCGCTAAAACAATTGTCAATTCTGTGTATTGTCTGCATGAGCAACATACGACATACCTCAGCCATCTGTTGTTTATCTCTTGACAATATCAGATGCATTGCAGTTGTTAGATATCCATAGGTGTTGCCGTGTTGGAAAAGTTTGTCTGTACCACCCAGGTAGATAACCGTTGGTATTGGTGGAGTTAAACTTGCTTATGTTTGTAACTTAAACATTAGATGCAATATAGTATGTAGCTTAAGAGAGGTAAGGATTTGTCATTGTTGAGTGCACTAGGGATTATCTGTAGACCTGGGCATTTGATGATATTAGATGAATTCATTTTTAAGGCAAAACTGGCAAATGAGAAATTGGGAGTTGAGGGGACAAATTATCCAGTGATAGCCCAACTTCTTTCATTATGATGCTTATATCTTGATAAGAGCATCCTTTACTTTTGTACATATCTTAGTCTATAGGATTGAAATGCATAATGATTTTGCTGAATATGGCCTTACCTGGGAATTTTTTAAACCTTTCATGTTAATTTAGGTTATTTAGTACCAGCTGTTTTGTCTTTGATGTTTCATATCGTGGATTTTTGGTAGGGCTTAACATGCTTTCTTGTGCTTCTTACCTTTTGCCTTTAGTTTGAATTGATAATCTTTTGTACAGTTTTTAATTTGAGTGCCTTTATTCAGTTTTAAGTGAGAATGGCTTGGCTGAGACAAAGAACTGACATGTATGTTGCCCGAAGAGACTCATCTTTTGGTGGAGCACTGCAGATTCTTTGTTTTTTGTGCTTTGTGTTCTATGGGTGTTCTATATTGATGTACCTCATGTAAAGGCATTTGTGATTTATCTACAGTAGAATGATTTATGAATAAGTGGCTTGTCAGTCAGCAATCCATTTTTTCAGATATGTGTGTGATAATTGTGTGCCTACAATTTTTAAATCTTTGATAATTGTATATCTAACTTGATTTTTGTGATCGTGTAGATACTTTTCATGAGGTGAAGAGCAAACGTGAAAAGAAGAAGGAGGTTAGTGCAAATTTTAATTCATCTCTCAGGAATGCATAAGTGTCAATCAATGTTATGTGAAAGGATTTAATATAATTCTTTATAGGATGGATATTAGTAATGTTGCTACATGCTTGGTTTGCTTCTAACATCTGTTCTTCTTCTGATTTGTTGTTGCATATATGTTCACCTGTCTTTATATATTAGTAAAATTGCTGCATGCTTGGTTTACTTTTAACATCTGTTCTTCCATCTGATTTATTGTTGCATATTTGTTCACCTGTCTTTTTATGGTTAGTTCTTTTAACTTTGATATTTACAATTTCTTTTTAAAATCATGAGCTCTTTCAACTTTTATTATGTGCCACCAAGCGTTCCATGCCTATATCCACATAATAAAGTATGTCTTTTTAAAACCTTTGTTGGTTCATAATTTGTAGTGTCCAGAATTGGGAACTTGATCTCTTTTAGTGTTATTTTCCCATCTTTTCTTTGTTTTTTAATCTCTATAAATGGATTATTATTTAAAAGAATGGATGATTTTGCAATCCTCACTTTCTTTTGCACTGCCATACTCAAAATACGGTTGCTTTCTTTTGCCTTTTTTTTTTTTTAACTTAAACCTGTTAAATGTTTTTGAGTGCTTAGAAGAGATGCATGGTTGTGTCTATCAGACTATCAGTCAATAAGGCTTATTATTTTCTTTTTCTACTTGGCTTAGGTTAAAGAGGTTCCTGAGAACAGATCTAGATCAGTGGGTGCCAAATCCAATCGGGGAGCTCGAGGTGGTACTGACCGGGGGCTGCGTAATAATCCGTCTCAATTCAGTTCTAGTGGTATGTATATCTACACTATTATATACTTATTTATGTGCATTTAAAGCAGTATTTGAATTTGTATATTTTTAGATGCTTTATTTTCTTTTTCTGTGTTACTCTAGATTTTGCAGTTGCTCGAGGTAAAGCTGTACACCAGAAAGAAAATTCAGAAAATGCTATTCCTACATCAAGTTTGGAATCTGCCTCATCAGCCACTTATCATAATAAAAGGTCAACAACACTACACTGCTCCATAAAATCCATCCTAACAAAATTAAAAATCAAAATACTGTTCTTGCTAAATAAGTCTCATTTTATCTTATTTTTAAGTGTGACGCTCACAGTACTCTTTGAGTGGTAATATGCTGAGCTGGGTTTGGGTTAATGTTAGCCTACTCTTGGTCAGGATCTTAAATTCTTATGCTCAGGTATACTGCTTCATAGTGCATATAATGTTTGCAGAATGCTGTTGCACCAGAACCTAGCCGATTTATGGCCCACTAACATTGGTGCTGCTTATAGGATTGCCTGAGCTCAGTTTTGCTGTATTGGTCATACCAATTTGGTGCATTGACTATTAAACTTATTTATGATACTCTCTAATGACTAATCTATTTTCAAAATTTCATATCCTATTAGTGGGGATGAATTGGAATTATGCTAATTAATATCTGGAATTCTGCGTTCACACGTAATATTGTTGTTTATAGGCTGCAATTTAAAATGCTTTTTCTAGAGTGCTTTTGTTTGGTTGTAAGTTGATGAACTCCAATGGCATAATCCAAAACTTAATCCAAAACTTAAAGTTATGTTTGACAAACTTTTTACTAGCATCAGCAAAGGGATCATTATTGACCTCTTTCATGCATTTACACCCTTGAAGATCTCCAGTTAGTTTGTGTGCAGTCCATCTTAAGATGCAATACAACTCTTGCACTGCAAACATAGTGGACAGCAAATTTTATGCGAATTGCGTTTGCAGTCTGTTATTGAAAATGCATTTGTGTGTTGGGCATATAATCACTTGTGTTTAGTCACTGTAATTCTCTTAGGGATGAATCTGCTGGTTATAAAAAAAAAAGAATAGCTTTGTACTCGATGAGTGGTATCTGATCCCTTTTGAGCAAAATAAACTCATTATAGCATTGTAACTCATGTAATAATTTGAGAACCCATCATGTTAACCCTGAGTGGGAGACGAATTTTATGTTATCCTTTTACTCTTGTTGTATCTGTAACAATGTTCTACTGTTTCCCTTGAAAATCAGTCTCTGTATAGTTTCTCATCTTAATGAACAAACATCAAGCATTTTAGATTATATGCTATTGAAAACTACCATACACCTCTTATACTCCCTCAGTTCCTTTTTAGTTGTCAACTTTACCTAATTTCACACCGATTAAGAAAGTTGGTTAAAAGTTAGTTCGTTACCTAAATATTTTTATAAAAAAATCCATTACTTTCTAAAACTACCCCTATTTAAATCCCCCACTAGTGAAGTATATAATTTAATACTTAGTTGACTGTGATTTATTGAAAATTGTACAAATACATTAAATTAAAAGGGCAAATTTGGAAAAAAAATTATTTAATGCTGCACAAAATTTCTAATGTGACAAATAAAAAGGAACATAGAAGAGATCCGAAACGTGACAACTAAAAAGGAACGGAGGGAGTATTAAACATGAATACCATCTTTCCTTTGGGCTCCCATACATTAGGCCACTTTTCACTTATATGCTTTATCTGATGCTAGCAAGATATATATATATATATATATATTATTAAAGAAATGATTGTGCTTTCTTCAATCCCTGACATGAGTAATCTTTTGAGGAATCTGAAATACTAGTTTAGTTGCTTGTTACTGATTCATCTACTTACTCATGAACTGCAGTGATTTTGCACCTATGAGAACTCCAGCACCTACAACTGTTGTACCTGATGGTCTCTCATATCCAGTGCAACCTTCATCTGGATACCAGAATAGTTGGTTTGGAGCCCCTGGTCGTCGTTCGATGGCTGATGTTGTAAAGATGGGCAGGCCTCAAGGGAAGTCACCCAGCGTATCTGCTGTGGCTAGTGACTCATCCTACACACCATCTGTTCCCCTCCTGTCAGACATGCCACCCCTCTGTCAGAGACCCTCACCATCGGTTTTGCCTTGTGAATCGAATCAGGAATCGCATTCTTCTCAGAATCCGATCCTTAAGAGCACGGAGATAACTCATGAGCAAAACACTAGTGTAGGATCACATGGCTCTCATGATGATTGGGCGGTGGTTGACGAATCACCTGCTGCAACAGTGCCATCTGTTCCAGAGACATCTGGTTCCTCTACTTTGTATGCAGAGACACCTACTCTTGCTGATGGTAACAACTTGCATGTAAATCCTCATTTGAATGAGACTGAAGAGTTAGAGGATGACGCTACTGATGAGGACTTGCACGCAGAGCATACTGGATCTGTATCTCTCTCTGACAGGCAAGTGCAATTGGATAATCTGGGAGATGACTCACATCAGACTGATGATTCTATAAATAATTTGAGCTCTTACCAATCGCAAAGGCATGCTTTTGAGCATCGTGAAGGTAAAATCTCCCCTTACATATTTCGGTGTCTCTTTTCTTCTTTAGGTTTTGTGTGAATTCTAGGATTTAATGGATTACAAATTGATTACAATCTTCTCCTCATTTTTTATATTCTTTTTCTGTTTAAGAGGAACTTTGTAAGATTATGATTTTTTATACAATCTTTAGAAGGGCTTATGGTTGATTGGCATTTAAATGGATATTTGGCTTTTTATATTTTGTGAAAATTATTGCTAAATGCTTCTTGACAAGAATGATCGGCTGGGTAGTCTAAGTTTCCTGGATTGCCACTTCTGGTTGCTTCTGTATTAGGTGAGTAATAATTATGCCATGATTCACCACCTTATCCCAGAATTCTTGTTGCTTCCAATTCTGAAATAGTACACACTTCGTAGTACCTATGCTTGTTGGTTTAGACTGAGCAGCAATGCAAGATGTAGTTTTGAAGGTTTTACAAAGGTTAGACATTGTTGTGCTATGCTGCCATCGAAACTTTTTGTTCTCTATTCTTGCCTCCTCTTTGTTGATATGGCCAGAGTTAATCATAAAATATACTATGATTAATTTTTATTATGTGTCAAATGTCCTTGGTGTGTGTAATGATTTAGTGATTTTAGCTTATATTTCTAACAAGTATAATTTCTACCGTGCCTATCGTATTTGTCAAAAAAAATAAAAAATAAAAAATATAAACATAATAAAATAAAATATAAAACAAGTATAATTTCTGACAACTTCCTTTGATGAACTGTTCCTGTGCTTTAGCTAACGTGTAATAATCTTGATGGTTGTCATTTCAGTTGAGGATGTTAATGCAGAAATTTCATCAGTGGCTGCTAATTTACATCAAATAAATCTGCAAAAAGACCTAAATGCACCATCTGTGGAGGAAATCCCTGCAGTGATAATTCCTGATCACCTGCTGGTTACTAATGTAGACTGCTCCCACTTAAGCTTTGGTAGCTTTAATTCTGGAATTATTACTGCTGGTTTTTCTGGATCATTCTCGTCAAAGCCCATGAAAACCAGCTTGGATGTGGCTCCTGTTACAGAAGATACTTCTTCAATTGATAAGTCTGAGCCTAGGTATTTATTCTGTTATTTATACCTCCTTGAGTATGCTCTTAGTGTTTGGGATGACTCATTTATGTAATGCAGGAATACCGAATACTATGATAGTGAGCAGCTTAGGTCTGCTTTAAGTGAAAATGTTGCTTCCACAAGTACCACTACCACAAGGGAGGATGTGCCTTCTGCTACAGAGCCAGAAATCATCAGAAGTGATTCCTTGGATGCCACCCATGGACTTCAGTACAATTTCCCATCTGTCTCTGATTATACATTACCAAGCACTACGGAACAAAATGCTGCAGGATATGGTTTCCCGCAATCAAATTCGCAAATCCAAAATCTTGCTCCTTTCTCAAGTTTAATGGTAATCTAGAAGCCCTAACATTTGTTTATCATCTAGTTTCATTTTGATAGCATTACAGACTGCCAGTATTTCACTGTGCTTCTCTACAAGCTTCTCATATCTATGCCCATATCTATATCCACTATCTTCTTTGTTTTATAATCTATCTAATATCTAGTGGTGGTGGAGGGTTCTTGAGAAATAATTTCAGACGTGCATTTGCTAATGCACATGTGAAACATGGATTTTTCTCATTTATTAATTTGTGCCAAATTCCTCCTTGTTCCTTGTTTGTGCTATTGTAGACTGACAGTAATAAAAGTCTTAGCAACATTACATAGCAACATTACAGACTGCCAGTATTTCACTGTGCTTTCTCCACAAGCTTCTCATATCTATGCCTAAATCTATATCCACTATCTTCTTTGTTTTATAATCTATCTAATATCTCGTGTTGCAAATATTCTGTGTTGGTGGAGTGTTCTTGAGAAATAATTTCAGCCGTGCATTTGCTAATGCACATGTGAAACATGAATTTTTCTCATTTATTAATTTGTGCCAAATTCCTCCTTGTTACTTGTTTGTGCTATTGTAGACTGATAGTAATAAAAGTCTTAGCAACATGCTCTTGTGGTTGTTTGCATTCAAAGGGGATTGATGAATGAGTCTTCATTGTTTGGAGATTTCAACCATCATCGTTTGGTCACATCCTGTGTCTGTCGGCAATTACTTTGGTGAGAAGTTACGGCCACTGCAGCATGTATCGCCTTACCTCGGGGATGTATGTTACCCGGATACTTATGAGGAGAGCAGCCTGTTCATGAGAAAGGGGGATCATCACAAGGGTTAAATTTTTTTTTTGAAGAATCATGTCTTAGTATCTCAATGTCAATTTTGTTTAATGTAAACCTAGACAAATTCAATTCATTATTTTTATTTTTCTAAGAACATGACTTATGGTATATCTCAATGTAAATTTTTGTTTGTTTTCAATTGTAAAGCAGATAAATTCCATTCAATTCTCATTTCATTGTTTAATTTACGTTGTAATTGTGTACATTTCACTTTTCATTGTTTAAATATACCATATATCGTTTAAACATCGCTTTGAAATATTTCAAATTACAGCTGTATCCGCTTAAAAATAACACTCGCTCTCGCTTTTAAATAAATGCATTCATCTGTAAAAAGCAACAGCTTTAAATATGGAAAAGTTGCCCATCAATACACAATGTTTCTCTTTAGAAGTCGGCTTGATTTACAATGCCTAGTCAGGGCGATGGGCCATCATCAAGATTCTATGATTGTGACCCGGATCCATAGCAAAGGCACGTGCAATGTAACTCGCTGGACATCAAACGCCAGTGACTTTCGATCCTCTTTTCAGTCTCAGGCCTCTAGGCCGCCTTCGCTCACAGCGGTCGGAAGCGAAGCTCACGACTTTATGCGAAGCGCCATCGCCGGGTATGGGAATATAGTTCCTTATCGCACGGTTTGTAATTGCCGACGGTAAAGTAGCCGCTAATAAATCGATGGACGTTGGTGTCCGTCCGCATTATTGCAGCCGCAAGCGTGTTTGGTAAGGGATACCATAAACTTGCCACCTCTCGACATGAACAAGTTCGATGGCAAGATCTCACAGAGTTGCTGCACTGGTCGATCACTTTGTAACGATCATCGACACAACGACCAACACGAAGATTTTGGCTATTCTCAACAATGATCTCTACCTTCGAATGTATGTGCGGGCATAAGTAGGGTCTCCCATTTGTTAAGCTTGCTCACGCCGATTACATAACATGCGCATCAACGAACTTGAACTGGCAAATAAGGTTAAACAAAGGCGATTGATGGTTAAATAATTCAGTAAACATGTTTAAACATTATTGTAAAATATTTAAAGACGAAAAGGATTAATATTTGAAAAGTCGGGACAAGTTGAATTAAACAAAGATTGAGAATGTTTAAAGGGTAACACTAAATGTTAAGTGTAAATCAACATTCTGAGACCTTATGGAGTCGACATCTTTTCACATCTAGTAAATGACGAGCCTCCTTGATCCAAGCATTGAACGACTCGAACATTTCAATACATCTCACCCCAACGATCACCTCTCGAATAGATAATTCGACCAATGTGCCATATCCGATTTATTAATCAACCAGTTGATGAGCTTCGGGTGATGTGGCTGCGTAGCTCATTCACGATATCATCGAAATCTTTTAGCCGTGGATGCTCACGCAATGCGGAAGCATATGACCACAGCACTCCTCCCTCAATACCTTCCTAAGTCTCGCCATTAGCTATAAAATTGGCCTCCAAATGTCGAAAACATGAGTGCATGTGGCGAAGAAGGGAAGACTCTCGCAATTGCGTCTCACAAGGCCCTTGGACCTCGTCCGACACACGAAGGTAATTATCTCATGATAATCTCCTTCCTCGTATAAAAGTGCATCGCCTAACTTAGATATGAACCAAGTCCAATTAGCATCGGTCTCGCTGTCGACTATACCGAAAGGCGACGGGAAAAAACCATTGTTTCCATCTTTCCTCGTGGCACCCTGATGAGTGTACCCCGATATTTTTCCAAGGAGGTGGGTACCATCGAGAAAACATGACGGCTCAGAAGCCCTCTTGAATCCCACAATACACGCGTCTGAAGAAAAAGAATGCACGTTTTAAAACGATCACGATCTCTTTCCACGATCCGCAACGCCGCCGGATTTGTCCTCGACCCACCTTATCCACATAGCAAAAGCAAACGATGTGAGTTGGAGATGTCACTGCTGATCGAGACCACCCCGGGCATGCTTTCTTTCCCAACCAAGCCTGCTTGTATGGTATGTGGACACCATATTCCCGAACATGTCCTTCTCGAATGTCGATGGCCTTGTACAAGGGCGGTCCTGAGCTTCCGAGATCACTCGTCGCTAACCCATTTTTGGGACGCTTTCGGATGTGGCCTGAACCTATGCCACCACCGCAAGTGTGTGTCGGGTTGATTGTCTTGATTACGAAAAGTATTTTTGTTATACTCTTTTGATGCATGAAGGCGCCCAACGACAACCATCGGGCGCAGCATTCCACGATCACTCCAGACTGTTTTTCGTTCTTTATGAATTTCGAAGTCAAAATTCCGTTTGATTGCATGATTTCAAGTACATCCACGAAATGTTCGACACCGTCAAAAACTTTGTCCAATATCCAATCGACAGACTTCGAATGATCGACGAGGAAGGAAGACATCCCACGCGTCGAGTAAGTCAGTCATGGGGATGAGCAGGAGCACTTTCGCGAGAATCCGAATTCCGCCAACACTTCAGTCAAATGAAAAGATCAATATGTTAAGCGGAGAATATAATGTTTAAGTGATAATGACAATATTTAAATGTTAAATTAAATACTTAAGCAGTTACCGAATAACATAAACGACTAGTACAAGATGTTAACCAGTGACGGACATATTTAAACACTAACGAACCCATACATTGGAACAAATAAAAAGAGAAGGAACTTACTAACGAGTAAAACTCATTTTCATTAGGATTCGACAATGGCACATCTTACGTCTCGACAACAAGATCAACTACTGACACATTTGAAGATGGAGTGCACGTGACACATCCGCTGGAAGTCGACATCGTTTTCTATTGGACAAACCGTTTTATATCCATCTGGTGTGATAAACTTAACCCGACAAGAGAAACTTGAGGACCCCTATCGCTTTCACATATCTCATTAACACCAACTCCCAAGAAGTCCGAGCCGTGAACATTAGCACTCTTCCCTCCCCGTTGAATCTAGCAATACCACAAAAACTCTCCATAATATATCGGGCGAAAAACCAAATCGTATAAAACCAAATGAAATGAAGAACAAAAATAAGATGAAGAAGAAGATGTAAACAACAAGCAATGAGTCAAATAGGCAAACAAAAAAGTGCATATATGTCACTGTCGAGATGAAAACAAAAAAGTGCATAGAGGTTAGACTAGGCGTGATGTGATTAGGGCGGTATTTTTTCCTCCATCCCAAGGGCAAAAAGGGAAATATATATCACTGCTCGCGATGAAGACATATTGTCATCGCCGACATGAGTATCTGTTTAAACGTCAAGCTTTTTATGTTTAAGCAGGATACATATAGTGTTTAAAAATAACGGTTACCTGTTTAAAATAAAGTCTATATCATGTAAATAATACGTAAAACCGCGTTTAAATATAGTGATTTAACATGTTTAAAATATATGTTATTGTTTAAAATTGAATGCTTTCAGCGACATCGCGTTGAAGATGGGTACCTCCTGGTCATCTGTTTAAACATCTTTTATGTATTTTCTTAAACACCGTTGTCGTTGTTTAAAGAGTAAATTGATTATTGTTTAACTTTTTCTATTGTTACAATGTCGTTCTTTGTTTCTCAAATTGTTTTTACTAGGTCTCTGTTTAAATTTCACAAGTTATCACAAGGAGACACTCAAATAGGTTAGTTTGTTTAAAATATTTAAAGCGTTTACTAATGGAGAATCGATTAAATATCATAAGTTCACATTCAAATAAAGCTTGTTTCGTTTAAAAATAAAAACATTTACAACATTTACAACATTTACAACGTCTTCTCGGACCTTGGACACTCATGACTCGACCCTCGTAGAACGAAACAAGTGTCTGTTCATTCGAATGCTCACGGCGATTGCATAACATGCGCATCAACTTGAACCTGCACAACGTAGAACATTAAAAAAGGTTAAACAAACACATTCATGAAAAGCGTCTATTAATCAATGTGTCAGTGGTCCGACTTAAGCGAAGATCACGATAGTTAAACACGTAGTAATAGTTGTACACTTACGTAAGGTTCTTAAGCGGTAACAAAAAGTCTCAGTGATAAATATCAACTCGCGCTTGAAAGGATGTTTCTCGATCTCCCTCCTCTAGAGAATCCTCCGCAATCACGCAATAAGTGAAAACTTTCTTTTCTTACCCAAGTCAAAATGCTCGCTTAATTGCTTGCCCAGTCGTCCACCTCGGAGAATCCTCCGCATTCGCGATTATGCGAGTATTTCGACTTAGGGCGAGAAAAAGATAGTTTAACTATGTCGCGTGATTACTACCGATGATTCTCAAGATAAGGAGGATCACGAGACATCCTTTCGGATAAGTTGATCTTGAACTTTCGTCCGACTCCGGAGAATATCATCACGGGAGAGCGGATGATGAGGAGGAAGAGGGAGGAGGAGGAGGATGATGAGGGGACGATGAGGAGTGGTTGTCCGTAGGAAGGGTTCTTCCTGTTATTTATGGTGTGAAGTCCACAGCGGTGACGCTTCATATCCGAGAAAAAGTTAAAGCGCATGATGGACCGACATTGGTGATTACAACGAGCGGGTGTTCGGGATATTTATAGTATGTCGTAAGAATTAATGCGTCATTAATTCTTATGTGCGGGATACTCTAGCTCACACCTGCCACGCGCACGCTCGCCAACAATTCGGATCAAAGCGAAAAAGATCACCATTTTACACAGAGACTTTGAGAATTTACACATTAATATGAATAGTTATACATGTAAAGATACAGTTAAACGGAGATGACAATTATTAAACATATTGGTAATATATTAAAATATACAAATAGATAACCATAAACGAGAAGAACTTTACAACTGAAATGAACTCGTTTTTCAAGCGAGCGACATATGGCACATGCTTCGTCTCGATAATAAAATCGACTACGTCATTTGAAGATGGAGTGCACTTGACCAATCCGATGGAAATCAACTTCATTTTACGTTGGGAAACCCGATTTATATATTTCGGGTATGATAAACTTCACCCGGGACTACCACAAATGAGTCGCCATAATAAACACTGCTGGAATGGTCAAACTGATAGCAACAAAGAGATTCTCACCGTATTACGAAACCGGCAGAACTGAAGTCGAACAAATCAAATGAAGAGAAATGAGGAGAAGAACAAGATGTAATGCAACTCAGTAGCATTGTCATCAAAAACCGAAAGCTCGCTTGAAAAAGGTTGAAACGTGATGTGATTTACGCTCTTTTTCTCACCATTTTCAAGGACAAAAATGAGATTTCACAACATGGACCCATTTGAAGTGAACGGTAGGGGGTAAAAAGAAAGTTAAACACTAACGGAAGGGTCATGGGTGTGTAAAAGTAGGAGGGGGTTTTTGGAAAGTTTTGAAAATTACGAGGGGTGAACAGTAATTTTCCCTAATAATAATAATAATTTGGGGTCTAAACACATGACCTCAATTAAAGGAAAATTTAGAATTATTATTAAAGCTAAGAGCCTACCCGCTATATTAAAACCCATAATAATTCATTTTGAACTAAAGATACAAAGTCGAACTAGGTTTTTTAAAAAAGTAAAGTCTTATTATATGAATGTGTTTTATCAAGATAGGAAAGAACTCTGCTCTGCATTATAGATATAGACTGCACTCCAAGAAATCAAAATGAATTAGTTGTCACTTTGCTAAAAATTCTCAATCATTTTGGGACTAGAGGCAAAGTGTGGATCAAGTGCATCGCTTTTATCAAGGGGAATTTTAGAATTACCACTTAAATTGAAGGCCTAGCTTCTAAACTAAATATACAAAGTAAGTCGAATTACGTATTAAGAAGAAAATGTTCAAAACATATTCCAACAATGGCTGACATTCTCTTCCACAAATATTATTTTGTTGAAATGATTGAGTTTTCACAAACATGTACATCCCATAATTTTCTGAACAAAATCTATTATTCAACTCGTTTATGCATTTATTTATTTATTTGACATGTTTTTTTAATTTTTCAATTAAAAATCTGATACCACTACAATAGACAAGTGTAAGACATTTAAGTCCCATATGAGAAGTCAAAAGCTCGATGCCCTCCCAATGCATAATTGAGGCCAGTGGATGTGTGTGATATTATCTTGTCCACATTTTTAAAAAAATTAGAAATTAAAAAATTATTTTTCTAAATTTTCTCATCATAAATGATCACATTTTCTATGTTTAGGTGCCTTTACATCTATCTATAAATTAATGTTAGAGTTAAAAAAAATAAAGACAAAGGGCACATTTACACCAAACTATAAACAGATGAAATTTACCCATCACTTACAAAACTCATTAATATTTTTACATAAGATACTACTAATTCTAAACAAAATAACAATTTTGTCCGTTCTTTTATATATTTAATAAAATAACCCAACAAAAGCCTTTTTTTTTAAAATAATTCGTAGCTATCTCTTTTTCCAATGCCAAACTGATGCAATTCTGCAGTCATAGACTCATATGTACATTTGGACAACTGTGAGGACTAAAGTTACATGAATACAAGTGCTAGTAGACTCAATGCCAGACTTCATGTCATGAATTGAATACATCCAAAAGTCCTGTAAATTATTCATCTAGTTATGCACATAAAATTCAAAGAACTAATTGAGTTTGCAAGAAAAAGTTAGCACAAAAAGAAAAAAAATATATATATATATATACTAAAAAAGAAAACAAGTAAATCCAAATGAACCTGAAATTAAGGAAGGCCTCTGATCAATGTCTTACATTTTGTGGGACATGTTGCAAGCTGAAAGGCTGGTGGATGTGATGGTGCACTCTGCCTCCTAAGAACCTGATTAGCAGAATGAAAAACACTACAAAGAAGGTGATCAAACCCTGAGGTACAAAGAACAGCCTGTCCACTCTGTCTCCTCATAAAACCAAAGGACAATAATCTTGTTCTTCTTTGGAGAATGTATCCAAAACAGCACCAGTTTTTTATTGATTTAGTACTTCAAAATTATTGCCACTTACGATGATAAAGAATAAAAAAGAATGTATTCATTCAATTAGCGTTATACAACTTGCAAGTTTTCAGTAATTCAGTATTCAATTACTGTTTGATCCACCATGAACAATTAAGGAAAAGAAATGAAAAAACAGCACAAGATTATGGCAAGCTAGTGAAAACCCCTCATGGCAAGCTAGTGACATGATCCATCATATTTGATAACATTTTAATATGAATCATTGAGCATGAACATCCAAAAGACTTGAAGGATGTGAAATTAAAGATTAAAGATATGAGTAATTTAAGAAGAGATTAATGACAGAGAAAAAGACATGGTGGGGTGCATGTGATACAAGGAGACAGACCAGCATAAAACCTGTTTGTACTTACACTGTGGCATTTTTTGCTGCAAGATATCAAGTGTCCTTCAATATTCAGAAAATAAAAAAATAAAAAAAAATACTGAATGATCACGGATGCATAGTAGCGTCTTATGGATCTTCAAATATTTCAGAGCCTCTTGTGTCCCATTTAATGAAGATAAGAAAAGATGAGAAAGGAAAGATTGTCTTGTTCTGTTAGAATTTAATGCTGGGAAAAAAATGATATTGATATTTAATGGATGATCAAATGAGAGAACAGAACTTGTATCAATTATATGTTGTTTCTTTTATTTTTATTATTATTATTATTATTATTATTATTATTATTATTATTATTATTATATAATTAATACAGAACTCTTTGGTGGTCAATCAACCTTTTGTTTTTTTTTTGTGTATGCACATTCACTAAATTAAGATTTCATATTTGTTTGATATATGGTCATATCAAACAGACGAATAGTTAGGCTATAATAAAGACACAGATTAAATTAGCATGCATATCTCTTGATATCCATCTTTTATCAAAATATTCAGCTATTATATTATTCTTTTGTAGAATAATTAAGCCTTACCTAACTTCACCACATGTTTATATTTATGTGTGTAAATGAGCTTGATATAACCTAAAAACTTAAGCTTTCAAATAATAATAAAAAGACAATAGCTAATGTTATTCAGAAAAGAGAGAAAAAAATTTGTTGGGTGAGCAAGTGAAATGAAAATTCAAAGATTCATTTATTGATTATATAGCATAAATTAGACCATCACAACAAATAAAATAAAATTCAGAAATGTCCTAAAATAAGAAATTTTGAAGGTTCAAAGTTGAAAAGGGGAAATGATTGCTTCATAGATGAGCATACATTCTACAACCATTAATTCTCTACAGAAAAACACTTGGTTGCAGTTTTAGTACATGCTAAAAAAAAGGCAACAGTACCAGTAAAAAAATTTTACTTATTTAGTACAAACTAAAAATTTTTGAAATCATATGTTATTACCAACGGCCTCTAGGTCAATTGGTACTGGATCTTTTGTGTAGGGTGTTTATTTCAGAGAGGACCCGAGATTAAATTTTCATGTCCACGTAAGGTGAGGCACGTGGGTCAGTGTTGAGTTTTGCTCCTCATACGTGTATATCCCTGACTTATCCTTAAATGAGGGCCTTCTGTCGTCTATTTGTCAAAAAATAAATAAATAATCATATGTTAACTTTTTTTTCCGTGTGATATACCGTAAATTTTGAGATTTTAATGCATACACGCATACATGCATAGCCCTTGACCTCTTATTCTAGAGATAAATAAAATATTAACTCTATTGGTATAAAGATGGTAAATAAAATATCTTATATATTATTTATATTTACATTTGTAAACATTAACATTTTATATGTAACAATATTGGTTACATTTTTTTTAATTTTTGGTTATAATTATTTATTAAATAAATTTATAGTTTAAAAACAATGTATATATAACTATTCTATTCAACAGTTAATAAAGATAATTTACAAGATAAGAATTTAAAGAATTTAAATAAAGGCAGGGATATATGTATATATATATATATATATATTTAAAGTTTTCAGAAATAAATATAAAAAGAGAAATTTTAGGAGTTAAATTAATGAACAAAAAGTCCCTCAAATTCAGTTATCTAAAAAAATCTTACAAGTTTTAATATTAACACCAAATCACTCTTCTTTTTTATATGTTTTTTTTTCAATCCTTCTATCAGCAAGCAAATAAAATGAAGTTTGGAGTGTTTTGACGAATCCTCCACTCATTGTCTCGCCGTCAAACATTAGGAAGCAATTTTAGGCGGTTGCAAATCTAGAGTAAATGGTGATCATGGGTTAATTTTGCATTTAGAATCATGATAGTTTTACTTGCAAATTCACTTTACTTGATTACGAGTTTTCCATATACAATACAAGTTTTCTAATTAGTATGATGTGTTTTCGTTTAATAACTTCTCGATTAAAATGTAGTATTTTCATATGCAAAAGTTAAGTGAAAAGATGGGGAAAAATGGGAAAAAATGATTGAAGTGATGGTTATCCGTATACCTTTTAAAGGTTGGACAAAACTTGATGAGATTTTTTCCGCCAACATTAAAAGTCAATTTTGGAATTATTTAAAAAAGAAACTAACGGAGCGAGGTACAAAGATTAAAAAGTAAGCAAACTGAAAAAATGAGGGAATGCCTATGAAATTCAATTGTTCGACTGATTGGGAATGCTTTGAAAGTTGAAACTTCCAAGGACCCATAAGTAATTTTTTTAAAATTTAATAAAAACAGTCCCATAGAGTAAAAGAAAAATGATTGCTAAACATTCCCCAATCAAATGCTTAACAAAAAACAAGGCCTTATAACTTTATCATGAGAATCAAACTGTTGATCAATGAAAACAAAAGGAATTTTCCAAGTAGTCTGCATAAAAGAGATTTGTCCAACAGTGTTTTTAATTGAAGGTACAAGAAGCTTATACATAATCAATGCCCACTACTGGATAAGACATTGATAAAAGGCAAATCAAATGGTGGGGCTAATAATATCTAAACATATAAATATAAAAATAGTTTAAATAGAATCTTAATCTAGGAGGTATAAATGTCCCCCAAAAAACACCAGTCTGGCAAAGGAATGTTTGTTAAAGTAGTGCTTTTTTGGTGGTGTTTATTGAGATTGGAACCATTGCTTTACTGCATGTGTTTGTGTTTGTGTTTGTGTTTATAGACTGAGAAAAGCAATGAACAAAGAGGAAGAATGATGATGAAATGGGACCCCGAATTCAGAATGGAAACCCAAAGTGACCAAATTACACTAATTAATTAATTAATTTGGAGTTTTCTTCATGTGATGTTTGGAATGGGAATGAGATGGCCAACCTCACATTGCCTATCTTGAGGCATGGGATCTATTTTCTCTTTGTCCTTTGACAAGCATACTTTATATTTAAATATAGATATATGTATATATATATATATATGTGTGTGTAGAGAACATTTATTTGGTGTTGAGTAGAATAAAACTGTATTTTTTTAATTGTATTTTTATTATTAAATATATATTTATTTTAATAGTTAAATGATGTGAAATAGTGCAATATGAAAAATTCATAGGTTGGAGATTTTAGGATAACATGGAATGTTCCCTGCGTAGAGTTTAGGTTTAGAGAGTACCAAATTTAATTAATAAAATGCCATATAAAATAACAAATCAACTATTCATTGCACATTCTATGAGATGCCTTTTTCCATAAAAACCCAACACTTCACGTGAAAATTAAGATATTGAGAAAAAAATAAAATAAATTTTTTTGTGGTTATTTGGCTCTTAATAGTTAATTCATGGAACTTTCAATTTAGAATGATTATTGATAGAATATTTTAGTTCTTAGTTTTTATTCAGAAATTTACAAAATCCATTTTTAATGTGATTAATTTTTAAAAAAAAATGTTTTATTTATATATTTGTTTTCATTGTTTCTCTCAAAGCTCAATCATTACAAAACAAGAGGTCCTCAACCTCTTGTTTAAATTTTAAAATGTAGTAGACAGTAAATGTTACAATTTCCCATGCCTAAATGGTAAGTGTTTTAAATTATTTATTTATTTAATTTTGGATTTATTAATATTTTAAAATTATTTGGTAATAATTATATTATTTTATCTAAATGAATGTAATGGTGGCCTCTCCCAGTTGATTTATGAGCCTTGTTTTTAAAGAAAGCAACAAGAACACAAGCATGAGCATAATTGTTGGCTCGCTTTCCGAGCATTATTCTTTGGAGCTTTACATGATTGATTTGGGTGCCCACAGACCAAGCGTGGTGTATGCTCACCAAAATTTGCCCATTTTTTGAATAAAGCTTCACTCTTTATTTCTTTATGTAAAGATTTCTTCTTTACTTCCATTCTGTCCCTTAGTTGAAATTTAACAATGTTTGGTTGCATAACTTCCAAATCCAAAAATCTTTGTCTAAATTTTTTAATCAAGTTCTTTATTATTAACGTTTATTTATTTATATTTTTATTTTTGATGTTGTTGCCTAGTTGATTTAAGTAATATTAATTAAAGTAAATAATATAAATTTGCATTATAATTTTCAAGTGATGGTGGGTGTTTATTGATATCAATAAATTTAATTTAATTATTAATTTTATTGGTACATATATTTAATTAATATGATAAGCTATTAATTTAACTTCACAATGTTTTTATTTATTAATTTTCTCTAAAGAGATATCCACTTGATTGTTTACACGTTTGATTATTGGAGATAAGAAGAGGTTTTAATAGGATTTAGTTTACTAGAAACGAGTTTACAAACCGGGAAAAATGAGAATGATAGAAAGATAAAGAGTGTATGAAGAAACTAAGAAATAGATTTCAGAACATGATTCTAATAGTCAATAAATATATGAGGGTTAATAATTGCATGGTAGATTACTCATTATATATTTTTTAAAATAGCGATCACGTTTGGTTTTTAATGAGAAGATAATATTAAATAGTGGTAATTGCCAAAAACACCCTGGAAGTTTTCAATATGCACAGGTTGCCTCTTAATTTTGAGTATCCCTAAAAGCCCCTTCCTTTTGAATCCACTTATTTTCAAATCCCTCAAACATGCAACGGTGTGAAACAGAGTTAGTTTTGGATTGATTGGATGATAATATCCCTTGCTTAGGAAGTTGTGGCAACCATCACATGGTTGGAAATGACCAAAATACCCTTTGACTGTAACCACTTTGGCCTAGTAAGATATAAGTGGAGAGGAACCCGAGATAACTTCATCACTAAGGCAACCTTTGTCCTCTCTTCGCCCCTTCATCTTTCACCTCTTCGCCAAGCTTCTCATTCCTGGACATCTTCTCTTGGGCCCGATTATCATTCGACTAATCGACCGTAGGAGAACTTCCGGTTTTCATTTGTTTGCCCTCGAAGGTAGGGAGGCAAGTTGGAACAAATAAAGAAGATCTGTGAATGTATTATATTTTTTTAGTTTTTTTGCCATTTGATTTGTAATATAATCGGTTACAAAGAAAGATTTTTAGGTTTTTATGGTGTGATTATGGGTTGATCTGGTAGTTAGGCATGGCTAGGGTTTTGTTTATCATTTTTCTCTGTGTATGCAACCCAAAGCGATAATGTTGTATTTAAGGAGATTTTTTTCTTTGGACATGTCGTTTGTTATGCAATCTCACATGTGTGTTTTCTCCATGGTGATGTCTAATTTGTGTAATGTATGTTTCCCCCTTTAATTTGACATGGTTATATTATGTGTGTTAGGTAAGTCATTTCCGTTTAACAATTTTTGTTTCTGTTTAAGTTTACGAGTTTTCGTGTAACTTTGGTTTTTTCTGTTTTAAAAAACTTGTTCCTATTTAACGATATTGGTTCTTGTTTAAGTTTTCTGGTTCATGTTTAACAATTATTATTTTTAGTTATGCATGTACTCTCATGCTCAATTAGAATTATTTTGTGTTTTATAGTTAATATGTCACCTAACTATCGTTGTTTTTGCTTAGCCATCGATAGGATGCAAGATCTTTAGTTGTGACCAGTCACGTGGTAGCGACTACAGCGAACGCTTGTGAAGAACCTGAAATTTAAGCGTCAACAAATTAGTGTGAAACTGTAACAAGTGTTTTTAAGCGAAAATGATGTACGTTAAGCGTTATCATATGTCATTAAAAGAAAACCTAATCAAATATGCAAGAACAAATCCATGTCCATGCAAATCATTGTCCAATGTCCAACAACAAAACTCCAGATTGATCAAACGAGGGTTCATTGTAAGATCTTCTCGGAAGCAAGCATCGTTAGGATCCATGTTGCCATCGCTAGAAGGCAAGTATGTAATAAGTCATTGAGAATGTGTGTTATAATTTCACATTGTATGTTAACATGTGTCTAGTAAGTTGTTTTTATTTAGAAAACTTTGTTTCAATTTAAGTTTATTCGTTTTCGTGTAACTTTGGTCTTTTTCGTTTAAAATAATTTGTTCTTGTTTAATAATATTGGTTATTGTTTAATTTTAGTGGTTATCTTTTAACTTTATTACGTTTTGTTTAAGTTAACGCAGAAGCTGAATTTGAATCCCTGGTAAAATAGAAGATTAAATACAAACATAAAAAGATTATATGATTACACGCATTAATTGAGAAAAAAAACTGAAAATCCTAATGTGCACAAACAATGTGAACATAAAGGAGAGTCATACAAGGAAGAGATAGTCTGCAAGGAAAATATTGTATGATTTAATCAATCACACCTTCTTTGGTATCAATCAATTACACATTCATGGTATGATTGATTAATCCTCAAATCATAACAAAAATGCATAATTAATTGATTCTCAATCATACCAAAGAAGGCGTGATTGATTGATCCTCAAATCATGCCATATAACATTATGTGATTACATGCTTAATATATTATGTTTTCATTTATTTATACATATTTTTATTTACATAATGTTGTTATCATTTAATATATGCCTTTTGTGTTTATCATTAGTTATTTCTGTTTAAAAAGATTTCATACATAATGACGAAACCATACTTAACCAACATGCATTAACTACTTTGAATATACTTAATAAAATACATTTAATAGTTCCAAAATGTGTGAAAAAAGTATTTGTAACCAACATAACTAATCATTCATTCTTAGTCAGAGATAGGTCATTGAGAATGTGTGTTATAATTTCACATTATATGTTAGCATGTGTCTAGTAAGTCTTTTTTTTTTAGAAAACTTTGTTTCTATTTAAGTTTACACATTTCCGTGTAACTTTGGTCTTTTCTGTTTAAAATAATTTGTTCTTGTTTAACTATATTGGTTATTGTTTAAGTAAACATATTAATATATTTTGATAAAAGTAAACATGTTAACTTAGACTGGAAATAATAATTTTAAACGGGACCCTATAAGTTAAACAAAAACCAATATTGTTAAACAAAAACAAGTTTTATTAAACAGAAAAGACCAAAGTTACACGAAAACGCGTAAACTTAAACAGAAACAGGAAAACTCCCATCTTGGATACAAATTAAAAGACTCGTTTCAATCCGTGCAAGTCAAAGGTCATTCTCTAAGGTAGGGAGACAAGTTGGGAATGGATGTAGAAGATCAACAGTGAGAATGTGCATGATCTGAACGCAACCCAAAACGAGAATATTATGTTCAATGAGATCCTTTCTTTGGTTGTCTTTTGTTATTCAAACTTATATGTGTGATTCCATGGTGTTAACTTGGCAAGGAAGAGATGGTCGCCAAGGTCACACAAATGGCCAAAAGGATAAAAATGGAAAAATGCCAAGGCACCTTATAGGGGAACCATAAAAACTCCAAGACACCAAATGGGATGAAAAATTCCAAAACACAAAATGGGGAACAATAAAAATCCAAGAGCCCAAGATGAAAAATGGTTCAAAGTACAATTTTAAAAAGATGATGTGATTGGACAATTCTTTTCCTACTACTACCAAGGGTAAGGCTGGAATTCACTCAAACAAAGCTAGACGGTGTGAGCTGCAAGGGGCAAAAATGAAGTGAAACCAAAAGGAAGGGTTGTCTGGGATGTTCATAACTTAGAGGGGTTGTTTGGGAAGATTTGAAATTCATGAGGGGTAAACAGTAATTTTCCCGTAGAGATTTTACAACATGATACTAATAATTAGTTGATAAATATATGAACAGTAATATTACTTGCATTGTAGGGCACTCATTTTATATACTTTAAAACAATAGAACGCCATTTAATTTTTCAATAAGAGGATAATATAAAATAAATCTATTATAGCTATCCACCAATATGAGATAAAAAAAAAAACCTAAAATTTATAGGGTTTCCTTGGGATAGGATGTATGAGGGTTTATAAAGCATGATAAAACAAGAGAAAAAATGATTTTAATAAGGTTGTTTGGTTGGAAGGATTAGATTGGAAATGAATCCTTACATGGTGTAAGCCTTTGTTTGGATGTGGAGTAATGGGAGTGGGAGAGATATGGATAAGGATTAGAGAGGCATGAAGAGAGAGTCCCTATGCCTCTCACTTTTGAGGGGAGTGGGAGGGTAGTGGAAGTTATAATGAGCCCATTTACTTAATTAATAATAAATCTATTAATCTTAATAATTTATTATAGTAATTAAATAATAATTATTCTGAAAATACTTAAATATAATATTAATTATAATAGAGAAAATGAATAATATTAAACTAAACTATTTTAATTTTAATACTTAATTATTGTAATTAAAGTGAATAATAATTTTTATGTATTGTTATTATTACTTAGTTTTCTTAATTAAAGTAAAATAGTTATTTATAATAATAAATAGTTTTAAAATTGTAATTAGTTATTTATTATGATTAATTAATTATTAATTAATGATATAACAAAGATTTGGATATTAACAAATATTGTCACATGTGACCTATTAAAGTTAAATATTTATTTATAATAATAAATTTATTTTAATATTTAAATAATTTTAAAATAATTGTCACTACAAATTACTATATATAATGATAATAATAATATTCATATGACAATCATTTTCTCATATCTTCTTTTTTCAATTTTTCCATTTTCAATAAACTACATTTACAATTCTTTCAACCTAACATAAATTTTATTCATATACCTTTTCCAATCCCCCCATTTTCATTACTTTTGCACTTCTCTTAATTCTATTCCTTGCAATCAAATGGCCTAGTAGCGTTTTGTTTGAATGTAATAGGAGGTAAGGTTATATATTAATATCTCAAAAATATTTTTTGAGAATCTGAGATAAAAATAAAGAGCTTTCTCATATAGCGGTGGGTCATTGATGATAAGTTATCGTTAGTAGGTGGCCATGGGTCTTCAGTGACTTTTAGCGGTGGGTCACCAGTGGCTAGTGGTGGTGTGTTCTGGGTGGCGGGTCGCAATGGTAAATATTAAACTACAAGGGCATTTTAGTTTCATGAAATTTATAAAATCTCCTCAACCCCCGCAATTTGATGGATCAAGAAATGGGTGTTATATGGCCCCGAAGCTTTATCTTCACTTCTACCTTTCCTCAAGCAAAGGCATCCCAAAAAAGGGATGGAAAAGGAGATGGAGAAGGAGTTGGTTCTAGAACAAACAAAACTTGTCACAACTAGTGACGAGTAGGTAAATACACACTCAGGTATACCAGATTTTTGGTCTCTATAGATGCCAAGAGTTTCACTTTTTAAATGCTAGTGTCAAAGATTATAGTCTATGATCAAGCCTTCTCTTCGTGATAAGATGTTATATCTTTATATGTTTTATGTAATATCTAAAATTAGTTAATATAAAATAATTATTATTCTTAGTAAACTATTCATCAAATATTACAAAAAAATATTAAATATACTAATTAAATATAGTGATATCTCCAACTTGTGAAATTGAAATCAGCATCTTTACAAACAAAAATTAAATCAAAACTAAAATAAAATATCTTACCACTTACTAACCTTCTCAAGAGAAGATAAAAGTTTGGGAAAGGAACAATCAATAATATAAAGAACTTGAAAGATTGAGTTTTCAATTGAAGGGAATTATCACTACTAAGCTTCATGGAGATTTTTTTAATAGATATGTTTTACATTAGGTAAAAAAGTCACCATGAATGGGGTATACATATAAATAAAGAGAACAAATGCTGAACATAAAAGAAAAAGAAATTTTCCTATTAAAACTAAATAAATAACAATTTGAGCTCTAGATACCATATAAGATTTTGAACGAATTAATATAGATACAAATATTACAAGGAAACTAGATAAATTTTAAAATATAGTTAGAAACATTAAATCAAAGTAGGATGCATATGGTACATTAGAGATAGCCATGTGAAGTTTAATGATGAAAATAATACCAAATCTACACGAATGGAACACTCTTCTCTAAGCAAGGACGGAACGAGGGGGATAACAGGGAAAGTTTTGTGGGTGAAAAAATAAGTATAAGTGTATTACTTCTTTTGCAACTTTCTTTTTGCAAATGAGTATAAGTGTATAACATTTTGTGGGTGAAAACATGGAACATGGAATGGTGAACTTCATTCTTGTGATACAACTACCATTGTGTTTGA
This sequence comes from Dioscorea cayenensis subsp. rotundata, assembly GCF_009730915.1. Lineage (NCBI taxonomy): Eukaryota > Viridiplantae > Streptophyta > Magnoliopsida > Dioscoreales > Dioscoreaceae > Dioscorea > Dioscorea cayenensis. Next base: position 8,474,668 of record NC_052474.1, read on the forward strand.
ATAGTCCCCGTTGAAACCTCCTCTCTTGAGCTCTTGTGATGACCCCCTTTAAGGTCATAGCTTTCCTCCTCCCGCCCAGGAACAAAAGCTGGTGTCTCTTTGGCTAACATGGTTACTTCAGGACTAAAACCAGATGTCTTTGAGACTCCTCCGCACCTGCAAAAAGATCATTTTGAAAAAATTAAAAATCTTTCCAAATCCTCTATGACGATTGATCAAGATCTTTGGCTTTTAGCTCGAGATAGTATGAAAACCTCCTTGTATGCCATGTTTCTTAGAAAATCAGTACCTCTTGATCAGGAGAAACTTGCCTTGGCCGATCCATGGCGACCTCGGTGCCTTCACTGTCACAAACCTTCCCAATGCCTTTTTATTACATCAAGTGTGAATCATTGGAGATGCAAAGCTATCTCTTGTGGGATGAACCCCAGTTAGTCACCGATCATATTTTGCAGCTCTCTCCTAGGTCAGAGTCCTTGCAACCATCCTTTGAGAAACTCTCATTAGCAGCTGTTTGGATCTAGATATACCAACTCCCTATAGAGTGTTGGGGTGGTGAAATACTGGAAATGGTGGCTTCTCAGTTCGGCAAATTTCTCAAGATGGAAGAGCACACCCTTGATTGTTCGATAGCAAAGTTTGCTAGAGTCTACGTAGAGTTAGACTTAAGCAAACCTTTCCTTGGGTAAAATATGGAGAGTTCGTTGTCTTTGTTTTAATTCTTTATGAGAAATTACCTATCTATTGTTTCATGTATGGACTGGTAGGGCACGGTGAAGCACACTATACTGCTGCCGGCAATTGCTTGCATCCCAAACTTCATGTGCCCTCGGGGTCGTTAACTCCAGAGTTGGTGCAAGAAGATACTGAGATGCAAGTTGATGAGGCTGACAGGGTTTAGGAAGGCATTGATGGTGTCTCTGACACATCTTTACAACCTCCCAACTCAGAAGGTGAATATGATCCTTGGCTAAAACCTCGAGGTTACCGTAAATCAACTCAGGGTAGATCCGGTGGTAGAGGCGATGGCCGTGGAGGTGGCTAGCGAAACCCTAGGCAGGGTTAGTCTCTTAGAGACGATGACCAGGAGCTTGATATGTGGCCACCTGCATGGTTGCCTTCTTCATACATGGCAAAAACTTCGCATGTGCTTCCCACATGTGGAGGTCAATCTTTGAGAAGAGGGCATGGCAGTCATTTTCCTAAGCCCTCTGTTCCATCTCAGCATAATCCCGAGGATGTCGTACCTATCGATTCTCCACTACCTATTGATGCCTCTACCCGTCCCAGAGGAAATCCCACCCACTCCTCTTCTAGATCAACACGTCAAGGGACAAATCTCTAAGCATATTGCCGCCCACTAAAGGCCTCTCTGTATTGGAACCAAGGAAAATCGACCGTTGGGAAACTCAACAGCTAATCCTCTTGTATCTTTCCAATGAGGGGTATCCTTTCCAAAGCCTTTGCTAATCACTTCAACCCAATTTCATGAGTCTAAAGAGAAACCCAATCCCGTTGACCGCCACTAGCTAGTCTTTCGACAAGGTTGTAGAAGCTCTCTCTCATATAGATCGATGTGAAGAAAACATGGATGAATTGGCCTCTGATGGTTCTAGATCTTTCCAGGAACCAAACAACAATATGATCCTTTGCTAGTATCAAAAAGACATGAAGCTAGAAGCGCTAGCAAGAAGAGAGCCTGAAATAGTAGCACAAAAACAAAAAAAAGGGCGAAAATATCTCATCTCTTAACCTTCTTTTTTATTTCTGATTACTTGTGAATTAATAATTGATTATGACTTTAAACATTTTTGCTTGGAATTGCAAGGGTTTATCTAATCAGATTATATTCACGACTCCTTGGCCAGATTAAAACCAAATTTTCTTTGTTTAGTTGAAACTAAGTATAACTCTTCTTGAATTCATCGCTTTTGTGACAAGTTAAGTAAAACTTAGGATTGGGCCACCATACTATCTAATGGTTTCTCTGGTGGAATCATTGTTTTATGGAATCACTTGGTTGGTTTTGTTAGTTCAGTGGCGGTCTCCAGATTAGCTCTTCACCTCATCATCTCAACTTCAAAAGAGACCTAGATTCTTATTATGGTGTACAATTCTCAAGTGCTTTTTGACCATAAATGACTTTGGAAATCCCACTTTGGTATCTCCCTCTAAACTCTCCTTGTCTTTTCACTGGAGATTTCAATGTCATCTCCAATATTGAGGAACACAAAGGGAGTTCTTTTTAGAAAATTATTCCTCTAAATCTAATTATTTCTCATCTTTTATTTTTTATAATAGCCTATTAGCTCTTGGTTATGTTAGCTCTTGTTTTACTTGGTGTAACAATCAGGAGGGTTTAGCTCGCAAATGGGCTAGACTCGATAGTTTTCTTGCGAATTCAAACTGGTTTTTAAATTTAAATTTTTCTCAAATTATCATCTTGCTCATATTAACTCTGACCACTCCCCAATATTTTTAACTACTCATAATTTCTCTCAGTATTCTAATAAGATTTTTTGGTTTGATAATTTTTTTGGCTTGATTATGAACGATGCCATAACAGTATTCTTAGTACTTTGAATGTTTAGTCCCGTGCTAATCCTATGCATTCTTTTACCTACTCTATTTCTCGTACTAAGCAAAGTCTTCTCAGCTAGAGACGCATGGGCATTAGTCACATTGAGGGGGAAATTAAAAACATTGAGAAGGAAACCCTTTCAATGGAAGAAATGTCCTTATCTTCTGATGAAATTTGGAGATACACTTGGCTTCGCCCTCTCCAAAATCGCCATAATGCTCTTCTAAGGCAAAAAAAAACAACTTATTGGGCAAAGGGAGCTAAAAAATAGTGGTTGAGCAGAGGTGATCAAAATTCAAGCTTTTTCCACAACTCAGTCAAAATTCGCCACCACAAAAATAGAGTGAAAGCCATCAAAAATACTATTGCTAATATCTTTATTGAGCAGATTGATATTTAAAATTATTTTATTCAGTTTTACAAAAAAAACTTTGCACTTTTTCTTCTTATTTCAATCTTGATTCTTTGTTTAATGCTATGCAGGATGATTTCTCTATTATTAACGATGAAAAAGAGTGGATTTGATAAGTCCTATCTCCAAAATTGAAGTCTATCGAACACTTAGTTCTATGCCTACCAGTAAAATTCGTGGCCTTGATGGCCTTAATGTGGAATTTTATGTGTTTTATTGCAATCTTATCGGTGATCATATTTTCAATGCCATTTCTCTTTTTTTCTTTTTTTTTATACTGCTAAGATTCCTGATTCTTGGGGTAGAACTTTTGTGGCTTTGATTTCTAAGAAAGATAATCCTATTTTTGTTATGGATTTTCGGCTAATTTCTCTCTGTATTATTTGTTACAAAGTTATTGCAAAACTATTGCCCAATTGTTTAAGATATGTGATTCATAAGTTAGTGAGTCCTGAGCAAAATGTGCTTATTCTGGGGTGAGGCACTTATGATAACATAATCGTAGCCCAGGAAATAGCCATAGTCTGGAATTTGATTCTTATGACTTCCCTAGGATTTGATTTTAAAAATTGATGTTGAAAAGGCTTTTGACACCGTTAAGTTGATAGCTATTCTTGCTACCCTCTAAAAAATACATTTCCCTAAGCGTTGGATAGATTGGATTCAGGCATCTCCTTCCTTAGTATCCTTTCTTTTATCCTTAATGGTCAACATTCCTCTTGGATTCATAGTAGCAGGGGAGTCAGACAGGGGGATCCATTCTCCCTTTTGCTCTTTCTTCTGATATCCCAGACTCTTTCTCCTATTCTTAATAAAGCTTTGTCTCTTCATCTAGTTCCTAGTTTTAATACAAATCTTCCTAGAGATTTTAATCATTTAATGTTCACTAATGATTTCATCTTAGTTACTAAGGCCTCTAGAAAAACTGCAAGAAACTACCTCCTTTACCTCAATCTTTATCAAAAGCTCACAGGTCAAACGCCAAATCTTCTTAAATCTGCTATTTTTCTTCCCTCTTGGTGTAACAACATGGTTGCTAAAGCCATTTCCATGATTCTAGGCATCAAGTTAGGCCAGTTCCCGTTCACCTATATTAGGATTTCCATTTCTCCTAGAAGGCTTCTTGTCAGTCAGTTTAATTTCCTTCCTAATAGAGATAAGTCTATTATTCATACTTGAAATCATTCTGCTATTTCAACTGTTGTTCGTACTGTCCTCCTTAACAACACTATTTTTTCTATCCCAAATTATCTTCTTCTTGTTATGAATCTTCCCAATGCCATTCTGGATGTTATATCTAAACTTGCTCGGAATTGTCTCTAACAGAAAATTGCCAATAGCAGTGGCTTTCACATGGTAGGATGGACTCTTACTACACTGAGGGAGGGTTAAGAATCAGGGATCTTAGACTTGTCAAGCATTCCCTTATGGGCAAAAATACTTTAGCTATCCTTAACTCTGAGAGCAAAATTTAAATTGATATTTTTCAAAAACAAGTATAGAAGTTGGCATCCTTAGAATAAAGATAAACATTAATGATCTTCATGATTTTTTAAATCAATTTGTAATTCAGCTGATTTCCTCAAGCCTAATTTTAAAATTCTTTCTGCTAATCCAATCATGTTTGGATTTGTTGAAAGATCCTTACATTACGGATCTCCCCATCACCCATAAACCTACTTTTCTAAACATGGACCTTTCTTTTGAAGATGTGCATTTTAATGATCTCCTTGATGACAATGGTTTACATTCTACTTCTTTGGAAATTCTGTTTTGGTAAAATTATGGATTTGGAGTTGGTCAAGAATATCGAAATTTGATTCTTCTATTAATAGTCTTTGGGTTTGGGCTTTTCTCACTCATAAGACTACCATTTCTACTTCTGTTTATGACTATATTAACAACAATGGTAGTGCTTTTGATTCTTGTAAAGGTTGGAATTCCATTTGGAAACTCTATGTCATGCCTTGTATTAAATCTTCATCTTGAAATTAGCACATAGAAAATTAACCACGGGGCTTTACTCTATTCCTTGAATACTGGGCATTTTGCTCTCTACCCCTTTTGTGAGATGGAAGAGGAAATAGCTGAGCATCTTATTCGGAAGTGCAATAAGATTAGGCATTGTTAGTTTACAATTCTTTCCATGGTCAACTTGATGCCTAGGGATGCCAATTTTCTTCACTTTGGAAATTGTTTGACTTACAATATTATCTCAAGAGTAGGTGGATTCAATGGCTTTACTCCTTGTTGCGTGAACTTGGTATGTCTCACTCTCTCTCACCCACATTGTTCTACAATAACTTAAGTGCAACCAATTTGACTGCCACTCCCATATTCCACTCTTGCTTTAAAGAGCCTAAACACTTAGAGATTGATTTTTCACTCTTTTAGAGGTAAAGTTGCCGATAAATAACTACTTGTCAAATACATTTCTACTAATGATCACCTAGTGGACTTATTAACAAAGCCTAGAAGCACAAGTTCTTGTCTCTTTGTGACAAGTTGAGCGTACTACCACATGCTGCTAAACTTGTGGAATTGTGATAACAATAATATCTGTAACTAATATATTAAAGATAGATTATGTGAAGATCTTATTTATCTTCTTCTTATAACTAGTTTGTCTATCTCTTACTATTGTAACTTTATATATACCAGCTTGTTGTATGCACTATCTGTTAGGATTATGCCCTCGAATGTCTACGAGGATACTTGTATTAGGGCATTTCATTTGTATTATACATTCTTATTCTTATTATTATTATAGGCATTTATTTTGATGTTCATATAAATCTTGTGATGGCATTATAATTAGCTTTTGAATATCATAGTCCATGTGTATTAAGTTAAACCTTCTACTCTTTGTGGAATAAAGAGGAGAGCACTAGAAGGGTTTTTGTACTTATACACTTAAATAGTTCACAAATCGGAGAACCTTTAATTGGGCATTAAAGGTTCATAAGGATTTGTATGACATATACTTTGACAAAGAGTGCCAGTTGAACACTATGGAATAGTGGGAGCATATATCATAAATGCATCATTGGGAATTGGTGTATTCGAACATAACTCGCAACAATCCAATCACATGGGTTTTACTCTTTGACAGTCAATGATTGGGATTGTTGGTTATGATCATATGAGTGGACTTTAGACCTGAGGTATCATGATCACAATGTACTTGTGACGTCTAGTCTGTTACTAGAGTTGTTAGGCTCAGTTCACCTTTTGGTAGGGCCGACCTCGAAGTGCGACTATATCGGGCAGGTAGCAGTTGTGAGTGATCACCAAGAAGGAATTCGTTCTCTCGGAAGTAAACGAGTAGTATCCTATGCGACTATAAGTATGTGAGATTAGAAGACCTTGGCCAAGGCAGTCAAACTAATCGTGTGGGACACGAATGGTAGTTTGGTAATCTCACCCCACTATATTTATTTGCATGTGATCGAGTTCAGTGAGTTTGACAATTACCATGGCTCTCACTCAGTTGGGATACAAGAACGAAAGGTTTATACACATATGGTAATCATAATCGGAAAGGCTCGTAATGATCTACTCATTAGTATTCAATTGGGTTATGACGTGGGGCCATGGGGTTGGCTAGGTGTCACCCACGTCTTTTGGTATCCTCCCATTGCCAATCGAAATGAACCTAGGGAGTCATGCTTAAAGGGATAAAGAATTAGTCTTGTTTTGAGTACATGGATAAAATTGTCAATTTACAATTTTACTTCATGGGATGAGTGAAATTGTAAATTAGTCTAGGGTTTTTGTCTTAAGTTTAAATTTTGATTTAAATTCAATGGAGTCGAATGGATAATCAAAATTATGAGGACTCAAAGATAAAAGTGGTTTTAGTTAGATTAGGGCTCATATTTCTAATAGAACTTTTATGGTAATATTTATCATAATATGAAGGTTCATATTTTGAATAGGACTTCATAATTGAATGATGTTTATCATATTATGAAGGTTCATATTTCTAATAGAACTCATAATTGAATAATATTTATCATGTTTTATGAAGTTTCTATAAATATGACTCCTCTCCAACTATAGGCTTCGACTTAATTAATTCTCTAGTGAGAAAATCCCCTAGCTCTCTCTTCCTCTCTAACCCTAGCCGCTATTTGGAGAAGAAGAGGAGATTGTTTTTTAATTTCGGCGTGTGATCTAGAGGCGTGGAACTTTCGTTCAGCGCTAGGAGATCTACGACAATCAGAGATAAGTTCGGCTCATCAAAAGAAAAAAATCATTAAGAGGTAATTTTCTAGGTCTTTTAATTAAATTAAGATGCTCATTAAAACAATTAGAATATATATCGCAAATATATTATTGCTTCCGCATGCCCTTTTAATGTTATTTGATTTTTGCAATATAACCTAACACTATCATCATTAAATACAAAACATATTCTCTTTGTCTTAATTATTCCCTTAATCTTTATTTATGGTCATGCTAATGTTGAATCAAGAATTAACAATTATAGATAAATTAAATTAACTTATTAAACTCGAGTCCAAATGATTTGAAGAATTGAGATTTGATTATTGAGTAAGCTTGCAATGCAGATATGCTAGAATTTTTTTATAATCAAAGAAATTAGATTCTTTGTAATTAAAAATAAGAAAATAAAGTTTCAGTGAGTACCATATACCTAGCTACAAATATGAGAATTAAAAAAAAACGACTCTTTTGCTTGCAATTATTGCCCATGTATATAAAAGCTAAAAACTTGGCATTGATCTTATAACTTATATTATCCCACAATTAAGTATATGGATAAAAAATTTAATATTTTAAGATACTCATAAAAACTATGCTTCGTGCACGTCAAAAACTAAAGATACTATATATTTAAGGAGATAAATTAATATTTAGAAGGCTTCGGCCAAATATTTACTATCAACTTTTGATTCTAATAATAAAGTGAATCTTATCTCATGATTTATCCAATATTATCTTTCAATCATGCAATTTTGTATAAAAATCTGTCAGCAAGAAATTTATAAGCTAAATTCATTATAAAAAATTGTTAAAACATCAACCATCCTAGTAAAATATGGAGGTGGATGTAGATAAGTAAACACATATTGACCTTTCCAAGCATAATAACAATGATGGAAAGATGCTTAAAAGAAATCAAAGATAATTGGATAAACTTATCAACAAGATTAGGGAAACTAGTGTCGAGTGTAACTCATACTTTAATTCAAAAAAGTATTCTTTGGTATGGCATTCATTATCAACAAAATCCGGATCTTGTAATTTTACGAACATGTAACTTTGAAAATCATAACTTGTAAGATGCCTCTCTAATAAAGTCAAATTATAATGAGCCAAGTGATACAAACTAGGAAGGGAGAGATGACGCAATTGATAGTACCACAAGATTTAAAGGATAGGAGCTTAATCTTTAATATGAAAAAGCATTTATGCAGGTGGGATAAATCTACAAGAAACTAATTTTTGAGTATTTGTTATTGTTACCCTTGTAGACTTAATATGAACGTAGAATGAAAGTTCAAAATCTCAAATCTATAAGAATTACTTTTTGAGTATTTATTATTGTTACTCTTGGAGACTTAATATGAATATAGAATGAAAGTTCAAAATTTCAAACAGAATAGATGAAAAATAAGTTTTAATTAACATGTAATTGTCAAGTATAAATGTCATGAATGAATGGTATGTAAATCAGAATGAAGAACAACTTCAACTTGTTGATTAATGGAATGAGGGATATCATCACTATGATTCACATAGTCATAACCATTTTAAAGTGTGTAAGTCAAATCATATACTTGTATCATGTGTTATATCAACCTTAGCCCTAGTATTTGGGAGGTATTTCAAGGCTCAATAAGCATTAATATAGGCTTGGATAGCTAGAGCTTTTATAATATTATTAGTTTGAAATGCATAATTGAATGTCTAGTAGTATTGAGCAGTGACTGTAGCTTCCACATATTTTGGAATAGATCCCATCCCTTGTAAGAATTATCATAAGACATACATTAAAAATAACAAACACAATAAAAAAAATTAAGTAAAATATTACTAAAGCAATACCCATTATTTTGAAGCCAAACATACGAAAGTTGTAAACAGAAGAGATATTGATGGTTACTTGCAAGTGTACCGGATCATCAAGTAATACTTTGTGCGTAAACACAAGGATCCTATTCCTCAGGGTCAACGATCTACTATTACTCCTTTGTCACTTATTTTCTAACCTAATGATAGGTTGGTGAAGCAACACTTAACTAACTAAAGAAAACAAAGATTAAGGTTAAGAGAGCTAACGTGATGATGTTGGCAAGAAAACAATGGGAGTAGGAGGCCAAGAATGTGGATCCCCTTGGGGGTACTCATGTCACAAGAATGAAGAAAAAATGTCACAATGGTGGTTTGGACTGAGAGAAATCTAAAATAGATTAACCCCAAATCCCTTGGTGATTAATCCTTAATCCCATATGAGTATTAACCGGAATCCCTTCTGAATCAACTCCTAATACAATTGCAATGCGCTCAAGGAAATCTCTAAAGAGGAATAAACATAATTCTAGGTTTAATCCTCAAAGTCGGTGGGCTACCGACACCTGAATCCCTCAGCATATCGGCACAAAGAACCCCTTTTAAACTATCCAAGATCTAGTACAAGTGAGCATCCCTCATCTACAAGTAAAACTCATACAAGAACTATGGAGGTCTCCATATTCAATTCAAGACATAAAAATATGATAGATTAAATCACAAACCACACAAAAGTATTAAAATAAAAGAAATCATCCAAGATACATGCTCCCCCCAAGGTTCACTGACATCCAAAGGCCTTGGGGGTTTAGTGTGACATCAAATGAAAACCACGAGAGATGTAAACAAAACTACACAAATATACCATAATGAAACTCCCATGATGAGTGATGATGATGATGAGGAAGGATCTCTCTCTTGGGCCTTTGATGTTGCTGCTCAAGCTTCTCCTTGGAACATGGCTTTCCTTGACAATGCTTGAAGCTCCAAAGGTCGTCGGCATAGTTCCAGCTAAAGATCCTCCAAAGGATGCTTCTTCTTCTTGAAGTTAAGAGATTTTGAAGCCCTAGGAACCCAAGAAATCATCTTCAAATTGCGCTACCATCACAAACTTCGCCTCCATTCTTGGTTGGCCCCACAAAAATCCCTTTCTTTGCCCTAGATTTTCATATTTATACCTCCCCAAGCCTTGCAAGCCATATGGGGGTCATATAGAGTGCATGTTGGGCTTGGTTGACAACTCTCCGAGCCTTGCGAGCTATCTAGATTCCATATAAAGATCAATTTGATTTGTTTGGGTAGCTTTTGCGGGTGCTTTGCTAGTTGCAAAGAACCCGCAAGGCTTTTGGGCCTCTTCATGGGGGTTTTTTTGGCGACTGCAAGGATTTTTGGCAAGTGCTACAGTGCTGCTACACTACAATATCTCCAAATTTGCTTCTTTTTAGCCTGAATCATTTTTTTTTTTAGATCCCCATGGCTTCTTCATGCCCTATAAAACAAATAACACAACATTAAGCAAGAAAAGAGTATCGGTATCAGTTCCATAAAAATTACATGGAAAGTGCATAAGAAGTATACATGAAATTAAGTACATTTAGGTACTTATCAGATATCACAAGAAATCACTTTTTTCTATGCTTAGAACCATTAATAGTAGTGCTCAAAGTTATTTAGTAAAGCCTACTAAACTGTAAAAGTTGATGTATCAACTAGGATCTCATTAGTGTGGAGTCCAAGGCATGTATATAGTCAATAAGTGTTACGCCCCGACCCGCGGGCCCTAGGATGTGACAACTGCCACCAATAACTTAAGGAGGGATACCCCTCCACTCAATCCTTGAGTCACCGTAAGACTGACAAAAATACCTTAAATGAACGACCTCAAAAACAAGCACTGAATAAAGGAATTCAAAGATATGCAAAGAAGTAACAACAATGACAGTAGTAATACTTAGACATAGGATTTTTAAGAAGTATGCAAATACACAATCATGTAGATAGAGTTTTCAACATATTAGTAGATCCAAGACTTATATAACATGTTCATGATCAAGGCAACACATACATGGAACTTAAAAATGTACACAGAAAGAGGAAGAACTAGTAAATGCCAAGCACACCGCTTCACTGCCGTACTACTGCCTGCAAAAGCCTGGGAAAAAGAAGAAGGGGTGAGTAACCTAGGTCACTCAATGAATGGGTTAGCATAACTCTAAAAGAATATACCAAAATAATGAATATAAATTACCAAAATAAGCTTTTACCTGCAATATAAAAGGATTAGAACATAACAACAAATAATCAAATAAACAAATACAATAATACTAAAGATAGCATAAAGAAAGTCTTTTTCTCATCTAGGGTTTCAACAACAATTTCCTGAAATACCAAGTACAATTTTTAAATCATAAAACAAGTTGAACATCCTCAAACTAGTTCATATTTCAAGTAAATCAAGAGCATAATTCAAAGTTCAACTTACATAAAACAAAAACTCTACTATCTAGGAATCCCTCTAAATCTCCTTCGTGGCCATGTATAGGCTCAAAGCCATCAAGGTACTAATGCCCTTGACGTTGGCCATCAGTTCACCTTATGGTGCCTCCACCTCCATGGTGACTGTCCAATCAGGGTCTTACATCCCATCCTGAATTGAATGAACAAATATCAACCGGTCTACCAAACCACCTCAACAGGCTGGCCACAGAGACCACCTACTACAGTAAGATACCACCATACTAACCAAGCAATACAAGTATATCTCAACATGGAGTCCATAGCCAGGATAATAATCAATAACCAAAATATCTGTCGTTTCCGCACCAAAATGATGAAAGTATAAACATATCCAAAGTTTTGCATATCAAATCAATTCACACTTTATAACACAAATATCATCCTAAAAACCTTCCTTTGAACAACAATATTTTTCAAGTATGAAGCATCAATAAATAAGTTTATTTTAAGTCAATCAAAGCCTCAATTCAAGTATTAAAAGCCAAGAAAACTTCACTCAAGCAATATAATATATAGAGGTATTCTTGTAGTATAATTATGCATAAAAATCCCACTCACTACTTTGTTAACTAAATTTCTAAGGCATGCTAATCCTCCGCCGGCTCCTTGCCTTGAGCCGAGACTTCATCACCTAGCTAAAGCACTTCACAAACATCAACCAACATTATAAAAAATAAATCAAACAATGAAACCCTAGGTTTCACCAACGAACAACCCTAAACCAAACCTAGGTTTGGCTCAAAGATAATTTCTAGAATTTCCAATGAACTCCTAAGGTTTTAGGCTACACTCTAAATCAAAGGTGTTAAAGAAACCACCAAGTTAAATTGGTGCTACATTATTGCTATAGTATTCAAAAACCCTAGCAAGCAATAGTTCAAGGATTCAACAATCCAAGGAAGCTATAGCAACCTAAATCAAACTCTCAAGTTTCCAAAGCAATAATTCACAAACAGAACATGAATCAAACCAATAAATCAAACCGTAGATCCTTCATCCATCCACAACAAGGAAGAACAAGGAGGATGAAGCTTGCCTCAAGGATTTAAGAATTAAAATGGATGAATCTTAGCTCCTAGGTCGGAAGAACAATGCTAGCACTTCTCTGCTAGCTCCAAGAGATCACCAGGGGAAAGAGAGGAAGAAGAGGGAAAAAGGGGTAAAGGTTAGGGTTTACAAAAAAACTCAGAAAGCCTTTTAATTGAGCCTGGAAAAGCAAAGCACGACCGTGCTTCACCCCGTGCACCGCTACAATAAAAGTGCTACAATAAAGAACACATCTGACTTCACCACGAAAGCACAGGCGTGCTTCACCCTATGCAAATCTTTGAAATTTCAAAAACACTCAGCATGGGTAGGGGCCTCTGAGCAGGGTTGTGCTCTCCAAAGCACGGGCATGCTTCAGGGTGTGCTTATGTTTTAAGACCGAAAAACATCGAAAAAGTTTACTTTTTACCCAGAAGATTTTTTTATTTAATATAATAGGTTTTATAAGAAAAACCTAGAAGGTAAAAGATTACGACATTAAAGTTAAAATCATCAAAAATATAGAGATGACTAGTAAGATGAAATGAAAGATATGAGAGGAAAAATATTGAGAAAATAAGTTTTATACATCTTCATCCTCTCACCAGAAGAACTAATGTCATAAAAATTTAAAATATAAATGTTTGACTGGAATAAGGCATTAAAATATTGTTATCTATGATATAAATAATGGAAATAAGAGAAGGTTATAACAAGTGATAGAAAGCTTTTCAATAATCTTCATTAGAAACATTTATCAACACTTTCTCCACATCTTCATGGCTATATGGTCATCAAAGGTTTTTAATTCATTTTGTTTAATGTGTTAAATTAGTGTTACATTATAATATTTCTTGTCTCTTTGGGTGCATTATAATCACTCCATTGCATTGCATTGCATATTTAACCATTATCTTTTTTATATATCCTCAATGGGCATTTGGTTCCCAGAGAAGATTGGGAATCATTGCTTTTTGAATGCAACCTTTGTTTAGATGTCCATTAATGGGAGTGTAAGAGAAGTGGGTGTGGAGCGGACGAGGAATGAGATACCTTATCCCAATCCTCTTGCTCACTCTTTGGGGTTGAAATGGCAAAATCGCCCCACAGTATTTAACCTAAAAAAAAACACCTCAGCTCAAATTTTGGATCTCCAACATCCAAGAGTGAAGCATCTGGTTGTGTTGGTGAAGAATTGTAACACCGCCTTGAAGTGGTAGGTCTAACCGTCTCTTTTTCTCATCATAGAGTGAAGCATCTAGTTGATCTGGATTGTTGTTCTTTAGATTACAAGAGAATGTGGTCAATCCATTATTTGAGAAGCTCCCGAACTAGTTTGTGGTGAAAGGAGATTTGCTTCCCAAATAGGATTTGCACAGATTCTTGAAGTGGCCTAATATTGTTAGGGAGCCAAATGCAGAGAAGGATCCTCAGGCAACGTTTGAAGGTCTTCCCAACCCTCAATCGGTTCATTAGAATCCTTGCTAAGAACCTTCGTATGGATTCTTATTCTTAGGTTTACTTTTTATGGGCTTATCTTATCTCTAATTTATTCTCTCTTTTTTACATTTGTTTATATGGCTTTTTTAATTAATTTATGCCCCGTTTGGATGGCTGGAGGGTTTTAGAGGGGCTTTCATCCCCCTCACAGCCCAAATTGCTTATTCCCCTTAAATTTGGAGGGCATAAGCACTTTAATCTTTGGAAATTCTAATTTTGCCCCTCGCAAAATTAAAAATACCATGCTTTATAATACACTTTCTCCTTTCATAGCCCTAATCCCCTTCATGAATTTGTTTACATCTTCACAGCCTGTAACCTGTGCCATTGCTCCACCTTCATTGCTTCACTTCCACCACTAGCCATCGCAACTGTCTAACAACCTTGCTCTGTTATGCCAAGATCATGGCTCCTCAGCAAGTTTGAGGTCTCTCAATCTTTTCCCTTTATTACGCCAAGATCTCTCGATCATTTCCTTTCTAGGTGTTTGAGTGACTTTGTTCCTCTTGAGCTTATGATTTTCATATTCATACCATTGGAGCCTCTTGAAATATCATGGCTAATGTTTATGGTTGTAAAATTGCCAAAATAAAATTTTGAAGATTAAAGTAATGAAGGTTTTTTGTTGGGGTATTCTTGGTTGTAAAATTGCAAAAATAAACTTTTGAAGACTAAAATGAAAATAAAACTTTTAAAGGTTTTAACAAGAAGTGTTAAAGATTACCAATATATCCTTTTAAAGATTAAAAATTTTTTATTGTGCATGATTGTAATATTGCAAAATATTTAGCTAAATTAATATATAAGTTAACAATAAGTTTTATCCCTCTATGAAACATTTTATATGTTGCATGGTTTTTTAATAATGTTTGATGATAATCTTCAAGGCCATGGTGCTCAGGATAGTAGTTTGTTCAAGGCCATGATGATCAAAATTTGTTTGATTCTTTTGTGACACCAATCCTTTTGA
Source organism: Dioscorea cayenensis subsp. rotundata (assembly GCF_009730915.1). Lineage (NCBI taxonomy): Eukaryota > Viridiplantae > Streptophyta > Magnoliopsida > Dioscoreales > Dioscoreaceae > Dioscorea > Dioscorea cayenensis. Next base: position 8,489,713 of record NC_052474.1, read on the forward strand.
GTCTTGGGATGTACTTAGTTATCTTAATGATCTTGATACTTATCTTAATTAAAGTGAATTATTATCTATAATTTTTTAAAAATAAATAAATTAGTTATAACTAAACATAATTCACCATCTTCTTCAAAATCATTTTATTACATCAAGGGCACAAAAGTAATTTTACACCAATCCTCTGCTTTTTCCCCAACCAAACATTGTTTTCATTCTCATAACTATTTCTCCATTCTCATTCCCATTACTCGTATGCCATTCCCATTCCCATTCCCATTCATATTCCGTGAACCAAATGTACCCTTAATGGATTATTCTCATCCTTGATGATTACAAGGGTTATTTTTAGGATCTTTTATGAATGCATTTTTATAATATTTCAATCTTGTGTTGAGATTTATGTTATGAAATTTGAGATATTTATTATTTTTTTTTCCTTGAGCTTCCTTTGACCTTTATACACAAGCAACATGCCTTTTGTGTCCATGTTATTCCTGAGCTTGAGAATCTTACATGTTCATTTTTAGTCATATTAGGTGGTGCACATCAATTTTTCTATTGATCTTCCAAGTGATTCAAAGACTTGCACAAAAAAGGCAATATTTGCTATTAAAATTATACCCCGAAATATGGTTTCAATTTTATTTAATTACATTATTTGTGAAAAACATATAGCAAAGGTGTACTACATTTTGAATGATTATTGATGTGAGTCCATTAATTTGCTAATGTATTCTGTTACAATTACAACATATATGACAATTCTTCGTATAGTTGATGAGTGACATCTGGAGTTAATGTCAAGCTTATTGTTGCATGCTTCAGGAGGCTATTTCTTGAAAATAATTTTCTCTATTGATCTTGCCTATTTTTAATTCAAAATAGACATTTTCATCAATAATTAGCATCGGATGAACTTGCCAAAAGTTAATTCAAAATAAACTGAAAATGCTCATGTAGATTATGTCATTAAACTACTTATTAAATTTCCAAGTCAAACATAATTTTGGGTAAAGATCACTACGAACCTAAAAAAAAAGCATTAACTATTAAATTGTACATATATGTGCTAGATTTAGACTGATAAGAAATGCTAAGATGCTATGAAAGCTAATGTTTGATATAAATTCACAATAATGGGCAAGCTTCAAAAACTTCAACTATATTGTGCAATGATTATATGCTACTTTTATGTCCTATGTGTCATGTGTTAGTGTAAGCCCTAGCCCAAATACATTGTATGAACTCTTATTATTTGGATAATTATTATGAGGCATCATTTTATCTATTATTATTTCTACGCATAGTTAATAAGATAAAATATCCTTGAATATTGGTTCTGCTCAAGTTATCAAATGCGTGATTTGGATAGTAAAACCTTGAAGCATAAACTTGAACAATATTCTAAATGTCCCTAGTTGATTATTTTCATGGGAATGAAAATAAATTAAGACTAGTATGTCTTTCGTGAGATGGCATTGTTTTATGGGTCATAGGATATGGGATATCAATCAAAGGACAAATATACATGTTAGGGTACCTGGATCGATCCGCTCTTGAGAACACTACATCGTTGTAAAGTCATAAGTGTTTTTCTCAAGCAATTCTTGTACTCAAATCCTTCGACCTGAAATCACTATGGATCTCGGATGAATCCTTACATGCTTTAACTTACACCTAACGTCAATCGTAACTAAGTGGCAAGTACGGGTATGTTTGGGAATGTCGCGGTTCATTCTGAGAGACATGAATGAAGTGAAGGGATTATCCCTCTCTGTAGAGAGAGTGAATATCACCGGCCACTTGATTAGTGAGACTGAGTAGTGCGTGGCCACACCCAAGGAAAATGATAAAAGTTATCATTTACTTGACCTAGTCAGTTCACTAAGAGATCGAGAAATTAATTAGCATTAAAATAAGGGTGACTCGCTCCATGCCTTATGCTAATTAAGATATTCAGTGGCAAAGGATTGTATAAGGTTGCAATAGGTTCTGTTAATTCTTGAAATTGACCTTTATTAATATTGGGTAATCGTATTATCTTACTAGAGAATAATTATGATTTATGAGCGTTAAAATTGTTTACGCTCATTGCCAATGTTAAATGGACCTACAGGATCGTACACTAAGAATGTCGAGATCAAGATTCAGTATTTGTTACTTATTGGACCACTTATTTAGTGTTTTGGTGAAAAACCTAAATTAGATGGAGCGAATAGCTTATTCGGGTTGGGTCTTATTAAGTGTTGATCCAATCTAATCGATTTGGTTAATTAAAATGGTTTAATTAATTAAGTAAGGAAGAGATTCCTAATTTGATTAGAAGTGAAGGGTTTTTTCATAAATTAAGATTTTGGGTTTCCAATATAAATAGATGGTCTAACCCTAATATGAGAACTAAGAAAGAAGAGAGAAAAAAAGATAGAGTGATTGAGAGATTGTCTCTTAAGAAACCCTAGCCGTCACCCACTCTTCTCCCTTGACCGCCGGAGCCCACCGCCGCCGCACCTACAGCCCCTTTTTCTCTTGAATCTCAGGTGCTTGCTATTCGAACCAAGAAACAAGTGTTGTTTCTTGAGGTACTAGCATACCTGCTTGATTCCCGAGGCATTCGTGTGTACGTGATAGTAGAGGGGAGTTGCGATTCGTAGTCCCTTTCGATTTCGGGGCAACAAGAGTACGTTCAGAATTGTCATCAAAAGAAAGGTATAACTTTTAATTTTCTATTTATTTAGAATTTAATCCTAGTTCTGGCATGCGTTAGGGTTTTATCATGTTTACTTGCTGTTAAAAGTTTTATTAACCGCTGCGTTTAGGCATGTATTTTTTGCATGATAATTCCCTTGTTAGAGTGATAAGATCCCAACATCATGGTCACTATATGTGCGACAAAGCAACATGATAATAGAAATAGGTTGATTCAACGCCAGATTGAGTCAATGTCTGCTAGGCGCCACAAACAACATGAGTACCTCCATTGTGTGATTTATGAAAGAGATATTAAATGCATCGATATACTACTCATGGACTAAGTTCATTTTCATAATTTGTGCCAAATTTCTAACTACCATTGGTGGACTATATGAGGCACGATAAATGTTGTGGTTGGGATAATGACAACAATGTTTTTAAACATTATAGCACATCATGTTAATAATAAAATAATTAAATTTGATTTTGTTCAATCTAATAAGATAGTTAGCTAAAATTTCCATGCTATTTTGAAGTCAGATGTTCTTTGCCATAGTGTGTTGTTGAAGAAAGCAAAACTTGTGCTCGAAAATTCAAATAACTCTAGATGGAAGTGGTTTAAGGTAATAACTCATAAGTCCATATTTTTTTGTTTGTAATCCTAGGTATTCATCAAATAGAAATTTATTTTTAATCAATATAGAATTGTCTAGGAGCATTGGATGGGACACTTATCCATGTGAATGTACCTAAACCGAATCTAGATATAAATCTAGAAAATTTGAAATAACTACTAATGTGCACTAACAATCAAGAATTATTATTCGTGCGTCATTATTATTCCTTTGCTCCCTTCTTCTTTTTTCTTTTCTTAATTATTGTATTCAATGCCTTTTTAGTGATTATGTGGAGAATGATGTTTGACTTCTTGTATCTTGTTTTGGTGTTGATATTTTCTTTTCTTATTGTATCTAATTATTATTTCTTTGAGTTGTTTACTTTGGTGTTTGCAGTGCAAGTTTTTGGTCATGGATTTTTTTTTTGTCTTGTATGACTATTTATAGTGTAACTTGTCAAACTCCATTTCATAAAGATATTCATTACATGATTTATGTCTTTTATGATAGCATAGTATATTGTAATTGCTTGGCATGTTTTTGAGTACTTTCTTTTATTTATTTAGTTTGGATTCAAATTCACAATCAAAAGGCAAGGGACAAAACAAATGCTATTGTACTATAGAAGAAGATAAATCCATATAGACACCTTAGTTGAGCTATCAGCAAATCCAATTTGACGAGAAGAAAATGGTTTTAGAAATAGGTACCTTATTCAATTAGAAAGAATGGTAAACGAAAATATTCCAATGACCAAATTGAAAACCATGGCTGATGTTGAGTCTCGAGTGAAATTATTTAGAAGAAAAATAATTGAAATTACGGATACACTACAAATAAGTGGTTTTGTTTGGAATTGCAAATAAGCGCATATGACAAATATGTTAAGGTATATACAATTTTATTTAGTGATTATGCAATGAATTGTATATGTTTATTAATTTTTTATTTCCATTACAATACAAAACCACAAAGAAGCAACAGGCCTTTATGAAAATTCATTTTCATTCTTCAATGACCTCGTGCCAGTATTTGCAAGAGATAGAGCACATGGCAATAAAAGAGGGGATATTGGTGATGATGCAAAGCAATATTTACAAGAGAAAATTACTTTAAATGATGACACAGGCATCTTTCAAATGGCAAGTGATGAATGTTTTTATAGCCAAGCATGAACCCATCCCAACTACATCACCTATGGGATCTAAGACTAGTACTACGAAAACAAGTCAAAAGCAGAAAAGGTCTTATGACGGACCCATTAATGGATAAAATAACTAAAAATTTTAATATTTTTTTGTAGAAATGGTTGGCCCAAGATTTAAGGAAATAGCTGAAGCCATTAATTGTGAAGAAAATCATAAAACAGCTCATGAAGTGAGGACAAAATTACTAACTTAAGTAATTTTTGAGGTTGATTGCCTTTCTAATGATGAAGCAATGTTACTCTCACAGGTTTTGGGTAACGATGACAATCAACTAAAAATGTTTTGGGCCTTGCCAGAGAACAAAAGCTTGCTCTTTTGTCAGGTACTCTTAAGGGCTTGCTTGGGAGGGGGTAAATGAAGGTTTTGTAAGGGAAGGTTATTGACTAACCCTTGCTTGGATCCAAGGTTGTATGGAAGGTAGGGTAGTTGGGGGTTAAATGGAGAGTTGAAAAACCTCCATTTAACCCCTTTTCCAACCCTCCAAATTGGGGGGTTTTGAAGGGTTGGACTTTTTCCATGACCAAAATACCCTTTTTTTAATTAATTAATTATATGCATACCCCATATTAAAATTTTAATCTCCTTTTTCAACCCTCCAAATTGGGGGGTTTTGGAGGGTTGAACTTTTTCTATGACAAAAATACCCCTCTTAAAATTAAAGTAATTACATGCATGCCCCCATATAAAAAATTAGATTTGATGTTTGTGAAAAATAAAATAAATAGTAATTTTCAAATAAGAATATTTAATTAATAAAAATAATATTGTAGGTATAAAATTAGCATAAAATACAATTTATAGCATCAAGGGCATTTTAGTAATTTTCACATAAAACCTTACCTTCTATTACCCTCAATCCAAACACTACAAGGTTTGATAACCTCCATTTACCTTACCTTCAATCCAAACAAGGTATAACTTAAAACCTCCTTTTATATATTTCTTTACCTTCTTTTAGTCTACTCTACCTTACTTTACAAAACCTTTCTTCATCTCATCATTGTGTGCTTATGAGCACCAGGTAATGTTCGTTTTGATTCTAAATATGTTTCCTAATTAAAAGGCTATCCTTTTTATGAGTTTTAGCAATTGCATTTGTTTGTTGAAATTCTTAGCTATGAAGATTAATTAATTATTTTTTTATTTATTCCAATGTCATTGTTTAATTGTTTTTTTTTCATATTCTGCAACTGCATCGTAACTACGAATGGTAAAAGTGTTTAAGAGAAAAGCTTCCATGATGTTGATTCTTTTTTTCTTTTCGTTTTTTTTTTTTTTATCAGTTGATTATTGACTTTCAATTGTAGTGTTTGTATGCTTAGTTGGAATGGTTGGATTTGGTTGATGAATTTCAATTGTTGTACTGTTTGTATGCTTAGTTCAGATGGTTGGATGTTTGGATATTTGTGGTTTCTATGGAGATAATGTTTACTTTAATAATGCTGATGATGTCTGGAAGTTTTCAATTGTGTTTGAAGTAGTGAATATTTATGAATGGTTGAGATTGGCTTAAAGTTTGATATGTATGGTTATGTGAAGTTTGTTATGTTTTTCAGTTGTGAAGTTTGAAAGTTTATGAAGGTTTGAATCCCTATTATGAGAAGGTTTTGAGGTTTGGATGTAATTAGTGATGGTGAATGTTTGAATGTTTAAAATAATAAATAATAATTAAAGTGAAATATTAATAAATAATAATTCAAATAATAATTTAATAGATAATTTTAATAATAATTAAAGCTAAATATTTAATTATAATAATAAAAAAACAATACTCAATATATTTTATAATTAACAAATAGTTATAATTCAACCTAACATTTCATTTTATATATAATATTATTTACTTGCACCAAGATATAAAAGTTATTTTATCATTTTTTTTTCTTTTATTTTACTCATTCATCTAGAATTACTTTTTTAAACCTTACCAACTAAATATATTTTACATTTTCATTCCTACTATACTCCCTTTATTTTTGTTTCTATTCAACTCCTCTCATTTCTATTCTGGAAACCAAACATCCCTTCAATATCAATCTTAGAGTTAATTTCTAAAAATTCTCTCTTTGCACAACTAAACATTATTTTCGTTATTCAATTTTTGTCCCTTGTCATCCCCGACCATCTTCGTTGAACCTGTTCTTTTAGACTCTTTTGACATTATTATTATTATTATTATTATTATTATTATTCTTTATTAGATTGAACATTTAATTTTAGTGTACTTTGTCCCCATGGTAAAAGAAGGAACATCATCATTTAATTCATTTTACTCGAGGGTACTCAATGGGGGCATGATAGACATGTGTGCCAATGATCTTGATATTTCAGTACATCAATCAACTAACTACAGTGTCTTTAATAGCAGGAAGGACAAACAATAGTCATTAAGGACACAAAACCAATGAGAAATTTTATAGGACATCACATTGTCCAAAAAGTATGCCCACAATGGTTGAAAAAACTGGGTGATAATGAGAAGAAGATGAGGATGTTGATCTAAAGTCCATGACTTTTGAATTTGAAGCACAAAAGATTCTGTATATAAATAATGCATATGATATGAATGACAACTTGTAAACCCTAAAAATATCTTTTATCTTTCAAAATTTGAAAGCATCACTGATTATGTTATTATAAGACCAATTAGGGAGCCAGGACTCAAAGTAAACAATGCCCAAAAAAAAAGTCCAAGATTAGGTAAGTGCCACATGGATGAGAATATATGTACAAAAGGAGAAAAGTGAAAGAACAGAGAGAAGAACCAAGACTTACCTTTTGTTTTATCAAGGCATATTCAAAGTTAAGCTCACTGTCACCATCCCATCACACTCTCTCAACAAACATTGTTTTATCAGTCTCACTCTCTCAACAAACATTGTTTTATCAGTCTCACACTCTCAACAAACATTGTTATTTATACAAATGACGTAATTACTAGAAATTCCCTAAACAATTGCAGACATTCTCAAAAATCCTTTAATTTTTTTGAATTTTTAATTGTATTTTACCTATCATGATAATTGATAGCCGGTTCCCTCTGTGATAAAGGTCGAGAGTTCCAAACTTCTCACCCTTAAAACAACTTTATTGATATTTTGGAAGTGTCTATATTACCCAATGATTTTCTTCTTGATGGTTTTTACGTAGGAATAAACAGGTTGAGTTCAAACACTAGTTTTTTTATTTAAACTAAATTTGATGAAAAACAATATACCTAAAAATAAGCTTAGAAGTTCAGAGAGACATTTATCTTTCAAGGAAGTTTTGATACTTTTGTAATGACTTTCTTATAATTACTATCCTTTTTAATATATATATATATATATATTTATTTATTTATATAAATAAAAATTCAGAACATCATGCTGTTTGAACACTGTGTGGCATAGTTGCACACATGAAAGAAGAGAGAGAGAGAGAGAGAGAGAGAGAGAGAGAGAGAGAGAGGAGAGAGGAGAGACAGAGACAGAGAGGGAATCTATGAGTTATGGGATCCATACAAGAGAAAAAAAACACTAAGTAAGAACCAAGGGTTGAATTTTTATATATAATGATGGTACTGTTGGAGAGAGAAGGAGAGATGCATGCAGTGCAATGAAAGGAAGTAGTAGCAGTTGGACTCCAAGATGTTCTTGGAGAAAGGAATGGAGAACATGGTCACTAGGGAGAAGCTCCTTCTAGCAAAGAGACGACCTCACACTTTTCCAATGCCCATACACCACCACTACTACTTCTCTTTCACTTATTTATTAATCGCATTTGACTTTTGTTTTCTAGGACTTGGTAACAAATGTAGTTTAATGTTTGGAGACTGTAGGACAGGAATCTCTCTTTTTTTTAATTTGTTTTATATGTATATTTATGTACATCACAGATGTGAGAGCTTTGTTAATTAGGGTTGATCTTGAACTTGTGTGTATGCATATTTTTATATGTTAAGTTATTAAGTTAAAAGTTGGTCTTTCATTTCTTCAAGTAAAGACATCTCAGAATGTTTGAGGGATATCTTTGTTTTCAAAGTTTATGCTGTTTTAAAAATAAAAAGATTAAAATTAAGGAATTTCATTTTAATAAACTTTTAAGGCCTGTTTGGATGCAAAATAAAAAAAATATGGCATAATTTTATTATGTAGGAATTATAAATGATTATTACAGAAATTGTGGCATATTTTATTCTTACAAAATGAGTGTTTGGTTAACAAAATAAACAAATATTACGGAGATTGAGCAATCGACAACCGGACCGTTAATGGACCGGAGGTCGGCCGGATCAACTCGGGCGATGGTCGAACCACCGTCGGTGGGCTGAGTAAAGTCGGTAGGCCGATCGAGCGGCCCGGACAGCCGGTCGAGCGGACCACGCAATGAAACGGCCGGTGTGATCGCGCGAGGCCCGGCGAGCGTGGCGATCGAGGCCGCCCGACGCATCGTGGTTGATCGACGGTAGGCGGAGCCGGACTCGCCGAGGTTGGTCGGGACCGCCGATGGCGCTTGCGAGGCCGGCCGAGCGAGTGGCGAGTCAACGGAGGTTGCGACCGTCGATAGATCGATGGTTGGTCGGGTGGATAAAAGAGACTTTGTAATGAGGAAGATATTGCACTCGTAGTGGAATATTTTTTATAGTCATATACTCTATATTATCGCCAGTAATTTTATACTTTGAAAATAAGTACCCTAACGTTAATATGGCATAATTCTCGAGAAAATATTAAATTATCGTATTATACGGATTATGCTTGCATTTCAGCTATCCAAAACAGGCCCTTAATAAGAAAAATTGCCATAATATTTTCTATAAAAGTGGTTAGTTTTTAATATGTCCTTATAAAATTCGTATTTTGTTGTACCTTTGGTTAAATCAATTTATTTTTTATAACAAATATTTTTTTCATTTTTATTTTATTTTGTCTTCCCATTTTAGAATAAAAAGATAATTCAACTTTTTTTTTTACAAAATGGCAAGCGTCGACAAATTAAGGGATAAACAAGTACAGGGATGCACCAGTTAACAATCCCTTAACAATCTCCTAAGATAAATTCTCCCACAACATACAACTTTGGAGGGAAAAAATATTATTTCTCTCACAGGAGACCCATACTAGATCTAGTAAACATTACTGATAAACATTAATGGGCTATGAACAAATATTGATGAACAGTATTGCTAGACTAAGGTTTTAAACCTTGGTCTTTTGTGCACTCTTGTGGTGAGTTACCACTAGACAACCAATGGTTTCTCTATTTAATTTTTTTTATTTTATAGAATTATGGGCTATAATTCTAGCCACGAGTATAAGATTTGGAAGTAGGGAAAGAAATAAAGTACTAATTACTCTAATGCAAAAGTATCATTCATTTTTTCATAATATATTTTAGTTGATCTCTAATCAAAATGTATATATCAATAAATACCTATTTTTGTATATGCATATAGTATAGTATTATAATAATTTTTTAAAAATATATATATAAATAACAACAAGATTAAACTCTAAACCTCTAAGTAAGAAGAGAAATGAAAGATAAAGGATTCATAGCTCAATAACATTGGCCCACTATGAAAGATGTGGTATGGGACTTTCAAATGTCTTGAGTTTAAGTCATGCTAAACATAATGGTGGTAACATGTTTCTGGTTGTAAATTTGGGCTTGTAGCTTGAAAGCTTACTTTCACTAAGGATGTGCGAGGTTGACGATCAATTTCAACTTGTGCATTACCCCCTAACTAACTATGTTTGTCATATTTATTTAAAATCCAAAACAGATGTCACCGGGTGAGGCCATGCAGCTAAATGATCAATTCCCAGCCTATATGTACATCGCTCCTAACTAACTGCACTTATCACATTTGTCACAATAAAAAAAATAAAAATAAAAATAAAAAAACTAACTCTTCTACTAAAAATATGGTTATAATAATTTATCTCTAACGGTTTTTTTGTTTTACCTCAATTACAATAATTTTACAAAAAGTTTTTTAAATTAGCCATGATATTCTAATATAAACTTATTTAAAGTTTAATAATTAGTTCTAAAAAACCATCTTTTTTGTGCTGTAATTTTTTTCACTTTCTATAAAAAACATTTTCTAAATCATTTTAATTTACATATCTATTTATTTTATAGCCCATTTGAATATGTTCATAAAAAATAAGCACTAGATTTATATTTTTTGGAATTTTTTTTTAAAGCCCATTTGATCATTGTCTCGTTAGGCTGCCTGCCACATATGGATGATTCTTTTTGGTACCTTTGTTGTGTGTAGTCTTGATCACTTTGTTTATCTTTTCATTATTCTTTTGTGTAATTTCCCTTTTCGGTAAATTTATAAATTTTCAACTTTACTTAAAAAAAATCTAAAATCTGAAAACAAAACACCACAATTATTATTTTTGTGTTTTACTTGAAAAATACCTTAGAAAACACAAAAATAGAAATCCAAACCACTCTTTAACATGTTTTGTTGGATTAATTTGCTTCATATACTAAAAACATTTTTTCTTTAGGGACAAGTTGTACCAACCTTATCATGAATGGTAGTACACTAGTCCAATTCTTCCTTTTCCATAGAATATCCTAATTTTAATTTTTTCCATAATTAAAGAAAATTCAAATCAACCAAATACAATACGCCAAATTTGTGACAATACCATTCACACATTGGAAAAGAAAAAGAAATTAAGTTGAAAGATAATTTGACTGAGAATTGACTTAAACCCAAACCCAAATTGTTCAAAATATGACAACCAATTGGACCACATGGAATGAAACTTGTGGTTCTTAAATCTTAATATGTCCTTATTGATCAGTCTGGTTCTTAGAAATATTCAAGACCAAACAAACATGTCTTTGACTTTTCGTACTAGTTCATAATAGAGTTCATATTTATTTATCACAAGGTCCACAAAATTAAATAGTAATCACTCTATTGTCAATATTCGCACAAAAAGAGATAATTAGCATGAAAGTAGTAGTTTGAGTTATTGAGATTAAATTAATGTATAGCCATTACAAAGTTCAATTAAAATAATATTATTTCAATAAATAAAATATTTTATGGCAATTTGCTCTATAAAAAGTATTCTTGGATTAGCTTAATTAACTCTACTTTTAGTAAAAAAAATTATTAAAAATTTTCAAAGTTGATTCCCAATTCCAAAATCTTGAATCACTTTTTTCCCTTTTTATATTCAATAATTCTCTTCTAAAAAAATATATAAAAATTAATCAGTATTTAAAAACTTCTCTATAAAAACGTCAAAATAAATTAGTAAGCGACTTATATCAAGATTTTAATTTGATATTTTTTAAACTCAGTATTTGTTTGTTTGTTTTTTAACTCTATAAGAAAATAGATCTCTCCTAAATATGGAGTGCTTTTTCTATACACAAAATTTTTAATTTGGAAATATTTGCCTAAGCATCCTAAACCATTTCTACTTTGACCAAACCCATTATGCTTTTAATAAAGAGGATGAATACTAAATTATAACCCAACAAATTATATCATATATAACCCATTCCAATGGATCGAATGATATCATATATATATATATAGTATGAGTGTAACAATATAAAATTTTAAATATATTTGGTAACAAACAAATAATTTATATAAAAGTAACAATGCATTATTTAACAGAATTATAATTAATTTTTTATTAGATTACTACAATCAAAATGTGAAACCATAACCAAGTTAATATGATATCAAACAAAAACAGCAAATATAGTCCTACATAATTTGGGCATAACAATATACCTAGAATATTTTTTTATTATTCATCACATGCCAAAAGTTTCAAGAATTATATATTTTTTTCCGTAAAAATATCTTTTTATTTACTTTTCTTAAAAATATCAATTATAATTATATTTTTTTAAAAATAACAAAAATAAGGGAAAATGAATTGTAAGTTTCTGAAAATTTCAAAAATATCACAGAGCACCTACGACGTTTAAATTTGTTAGAGCCGATCACTCTTTTAGTCTACAGAACTTTCTTTTCGGTTAATGCATTTCCATTTCTATCGGGTTTATTACATCTCTGACAGTATACTTTCACACTTTAGAATGTATAGTTTTCGTTTAACATTGCGTTTTGACCTTTCATTTTAATATTATATATTTCAGACTGATAGTGCGAGGCGTTCGATCAGCGTCGATTCTCTTTATGACGAGAAAGAAAAAGAAATCGTTGATCGAAAAAGGATTTTTTAAAAATATCCAAATTTGGTTGGACAATTTGTAAATAAGTAAAACTTAGAGAGAGTTTTAGTGCATTATTAGTAAAAATAAATGTTTAATTAAAGCTTTATGCCGCTAAAATTATGAAAGAAAAATCTTATTAATAGAAATAGATAAAACAGGCATCAAGGGATGCAATAGATAGATGAAGTGGAGAGTCAAAAGCTGCCGTTGAGATTAAGATGATGAATGATTTTTTTTTTTCCTTTTTTATATTTGAGTGTGTAGTGTGTGAACGTGAAATAAAGTCAAAAAATAATAATAATAATAATAATAATAATAATAATAATAATAATAATAATAAAAAATAGCTGCTTAATCAAAAATTGTAATGAAACAATCCTAACCAACTCATATTCTTAATATCTCTTTTGATATGTAATCATAATTGTGTTTTACATGTACATACACAAACATTTTAAAACCAAATTAGCTAATTATTTTTTTAAAAAAATTCAGTTAACTTCATAAATAATTTAACAAAGAAATCATGAAAATATACGAACAAAAATTCTCACATATAAATATCATTATAGTTGATATATCATTGAATATGTCAACTTGGAATATATATATTTCTCCTTTTCAAAGACACATACATGCTTATAAATGTTACCTATTACAATATCAAATATATGTAAATGATATGCCCTTTTGAAAGATATATACATACAAACATTTGTCATAATTTATATTTACGTGTATACCTTTTACAAATGCTATTAATACATGAACAATGATTGAAAGAGATTGAAATGCATGTTTACGTTTATTTTTTGATAATGAAGATTTGCAATGTTATTTATTATTGATCCAAGAACATGTTATTTCATATACCTGTTTTCTGCTTGATAGGGTTATTTTACAAAGATTTGTCATATCTTCTTTTCAAAAACACATGCATGACTATAAATGTTACCTATTACAACATCAAATATATATATATATATAAATGATACGTCCTCTTGAAAGATGCATACAAACATTTATCATATAATATATATTTACGTGTATACCTTTTATAAATGCTATTCATACATGAACAATGATTGAAAGAGATTGAAGTGCATGCTTAAGTTTATTTTTTTGTTAATGAGGATTTGCAATGTTATTTATTATTGATCCAAGGAAGCTTATGTTTTTTCATACACCTGTCTTCTGCTTGAAAGTGGTATTTTACCAACCTATCATAATAACATAATTATTTTTTATGTAGGTCCTCCCATTAATTAAATTACATTTATTTTGTACCAATTTATTAAATAGCCACCTCTCCTACTTTTGGTCCTCGGAATTTAAATATCCTTTCACTTATTAAATTCTTGTGGCGGCTTGTGAGAGATTTTTTCCCCTCGATTGAACTTTTTTCAATGTATATATTCTCTATAATGACCTTAAAATGGTTTATTTATTAAAACGGTTATAGAGCTATTTTATAAAATCTCATGTTAGCATTTTTCCTATCTAACTCGGCACAAAAAAAAAAAACTAAACAAAGCTTCTTTTGAAGTTTTTAGGCCTTGTTAGTTTTTTTAAAAATACTATTATTTAAATTTATCAGATTTTAATATTTTAAAAATATCATTTATTTTTAAAAGTTATTACTATAATGTTTAAAATGGCAAGCATTTTTCGAACTTATCTGTGTCTTTATTTGTCTTAAATTTATTTATTTCCATAAAATTATTTTTTTAAAACCTTTTGGACTTTTTTAAATTTCTTTTCACATATATAATTGCATATAAGCATTTTAAATTGTATAATAATTAATATAATTTAGAATATTTATGTGTGGTTATACAAGCAAGAGAAATTTAAAAATAATATGCATGAATAGATTATATATATATATATATATATATATATATGCAAACATCATCTGGGACGCTCACAGTAATGTCCCAGATAAACAAAAGTTTGAGAGAGAGTTGAGAGGAGAGAGACAGGAAGAAAGACTTCGGTAATCAGTAACATCAATAGTACCAAACCACTGTATCATCTCCGATCGGGTTGATGTGTTGTTCCTTGGGTGTAATTTAAGCTTTATTGATTCTGACTATAAATCTAATAAAAATCATCTTGGATGATTAAAATTGATTCAGTAACTATTATGATGGTGATCTACGGTTATGATCAAAATACGGTGCATCCCACTTTTCACTATATATATATATATATATATATATATATATATATATATATATTAAATTTTAAACAAATAAAAACACAAATAGATTTTGAAAAATGAGCAACAATGCTTACCATTTTTTTTAAAATAGAAATGGTTTTATGTTCTCTTCCCCAATGAACACTTTCTGCTAGCTCAGATTTTAACGAAATGGTTCTACTTCCTTGGCTATGAATATGTATCTCATTTTACATCTAATTATAAAGAAAAGTGATACTCTTTATAATTCTACTCCACTCTGTTGAAAATAAATTAAATAAAAATAATAAAATTACTATATTAAATAAAAGTAATGTTGAGTGATAATAATAAACAATTTGACTAGCCAAACATAGTTCATCAAATATTTTTTCTTTTAAATTTTATATATAGATATATTTTTATTGAACTTATCAATATATAATAATCATATTTTTAGATATTAATAAAATAATAAAAATAAAAATGAAACAAAAAATGTAATTGTTCTCTCAAAATCTCTTAAAAAAACATTTAAGGTTGCGTGGACTGGTGAGCTTTCTCGCTTTCCTCGATCTCTTCTAAGTTTATGTTTTGTCTTTCATTATAGGGATTTATCTTTTTTTTTTGTTTTATATTTGATTTAATTTGTATATTTTTGTGTGATTATTTGTTGTGTAAAAATATTTGATATTTGTTAAGTAATAGTTGGCTATTTATTAAATATTTATTTGATTATTTGTTATAAAAATTATTCTAAAAATTAGTAGATATTTGTTGTGATTAATTGTTATGAAAATTTTGATTATGAAAATTTGATTATTCATTAAATTATGTGTTGAATAATTATTGCATTTAATAATTAATTTAATTGTGAATTTGTGTAGAGTTATTTTTTAACTGTATTATTTATTACTTTAGTTAAATTTGGTTGTTTTGCAACTATAAAAAAATTTTAGATGGATATATGTTTTATATATTTAAAATATTGATTATTAAAATCTCAAGTTTGAATTAATAGAATTGTTTAATATTTATAATTTTTTTAAGAAAGAATTACTTACAAATCCCTGAAAAATTTCATTCTTCCCGGACAATACCTCTGACATTGAAAAAAATTCCCAAGCAATCTCTTCTTTATTAAGCTATATACTTTTTAGTCCTCAATGTTACCTCCATCAATGTGTTTTTTGTGTATTTTCACAAATACCTCTATCAAATGAAAATTTTTCATAAATACGACAAAAAAACATTTTGTTTTCAAATTCCCGCTAGGTCACATCACCTTTTGGTGAGTTGTACAACTAAATTTATAGAAAGATTCCCTGCAGTTTTTTGTCATATTTTTTTTTGTTTATTATACAAGTCTTCCGCCTTCTTCTCTTTTCTTCTTCTTCTTCTTCGTCTTCTTCTTCTTCTTCTTCTTCTTCTTCTTCTTCTGGAGGCTATGGGAAGCACTTTTTTGGATTTTCCTTTGTCTCAACCTTCGCTAATGGAGTTCCGGTGTGTGGTACTAATAGTCGAGAACCGTATAGCTATGAAGGTGCTCATTCGTGTCACCCTTTTTGTTTATTTGTAAACGTCCCATTTGTTTTTCTAAATGTCATACAAGTGTTGATCATCAATAAAAACTTTCTATGTTGTGGCGCGTTACAAAGGAGAATGATATGTGCTTCAATTAACTATGTTGCGCACTTTGGAGACCATCATGGGTGATATATGTGAGCATTGGGCTCTACACACTTGTCAGGTATGAGTAAAGTTTGTAACACGGGACTAGTACAGAATGATTTACCCAATTGAAATGGAAACGGACTTTTAAGCCATGTGTCACATATACCATATGTTCAACAAGAATATCATGGATATCACCTTCGCAGAAGTGATTAGAGTAGTGGATAAAACTCGAACACCTTATTCCCATTGTAATACACCAACGAATGTTGGTGCTAGTTACTTTTATGTGTTCCTATGTATTGCTTCGATGATTCCATGTATGACTTTTGATACCCTAAGTATTATTAATAGTTTATGTGTATTATAATTAGTTTGTGTTTAGAATACATGATTTCTATGTATTATGAAATGTTTCCGTTTGGTTTTATATGTTTTTCAAGTAATGTATGTTGTCTCTAGCTTGTTCTTCTTGCTATTTTTGCATTATCACACAGGGAGTCATTCACGAAAAGCATGACCCATGACTTGGAGACTTTCCTGTCCCAACATCCTCTCGTGGGGCTTCTGAGCATTGTTGGTTGTTCTCAACCATATGATGGATTCATAAGAAAATTAGGATAGTGTTTTCATAGTGCTGAACACTTCAAAGATGACATTGGTAGCCTCGCCATAAGTCAGAATTTTGACTTTATCTTTTATAAAAAAAGATAAACTTTGCATGACTGTCAGGTGCGTTGCTTCATATTGCAGTGTGTGCAGGTATCAAAAGATGGCAATTTAGACATATTCCTGGTAAAAACAATACGCATACATGGCAAAAGAGTTCAATGATGCAGTCAGTGAACTTTGTGTCTACATTGGCATATGCATGCTATTGGTTGTTCCACAAGTCCGATGTTGTAACCACTGCTCAAACTATTTGATTAAGGGCGTGCGCTGGTGCAAGATGTACTAAAACAAGGCGGAGTCTTTAAGTGCTTGGATCAAAGAGATGCGTCATCTGTTGGTGGCGAGATTCCATAATGTTAGCCTGTATGTGTATTTTCAGAGCATTTGTGTGTACTATGGATAGTTTATGTGTATTATTAAATGTTTGTGTGTATTTTCTTGCTTTTGTGTGTATAATAGCCGGTTACTATGCAATATACCCAACTAATGTTTATCAGACTACGTTTGAGTTTATAGTATTAATTGTTTGTGTATCATATATAGTTGACCTGTAGTTGATATGTTAATCTATAGGGTTAAAGTTAATAACATGCTGGCAGACAGATGCAAACTATCAAACAGGTGAGAAACATACCTTTGTCCTGAGATACACAAGAAGGTGGAACAAATTGTAAAAGACAATCACCATCTAAGAGTAGGTCTATCCAACATTGACAACTACGAAGTTGTCGACGAGAACAATAGCGCAGTCAGCTTGTGAATATGGAAGTGCTCCTGCAGAAGATAGGAAGTGCATGGCCTCCTATGCAAGCATACATGTGTGGTAATCATACAAACAAAAGTGAATGTGCATTGTTACGTTAACTATTAATTCACCATTGAATGGTATTGTCGTGTATATGCAGAACCCATATACCTGATTCTTGACCATGACAAGCTAAGAAACGACTTACGTAAACTCCGCATGAGGTTAGCAACAACAAAGAAAAGACTACACCATCCACAATTGAAGAGAATCGAGTCACAAGCATTTGATGTCTATGATTTACGCTGCAATTGGTGCCATGAAGTTGGTCATAATTGTCGTTCATGTAATGCAATCATAGCCGACTGAACGCATTATGCATAATATTGGGGGTTTTTGGGACAAGCATTGTTCTTGTTTAATTATTACATATCTGTCCTAAGTATTATGCGAATGTCTAGTGTATTATACCATTTTCCTGTTTATTATCTGCATTTAATGTAAAGTTTTGTTCATACGTCAGTAATTATTTTTATTTCAATATAATTTTTATGTCTCTCATGTAAAATTCATATATTAGTTAGACAAGCAATGGTAATGTCTTCATATAAAATCTCAAACATACAATTCTTTGTTTTAGTAACACTCGAAAGCAGTGTTTCACAAGGAAAACGCCTGCAGGAAAGAGGATCTCCATATTCTCGACCACAATAAGAAGAAGATGAAGTGGTGCACCGGAAGCAAAGAGAGGGTTTTTGAGGATCCCAACGCATTAAGGTGCCAACCATCCAACTGTCCACGTGTCGCTTCCCAATACCCGTTTGTGGGAGTATTTTGGTCATTTCACCGTTTGTGAGGACATGGTAGTTTGGTAATATTCATGGGCACTTAACTGTGTTTTCTCAATTATTAGACTGTGTTTGATTGGCAACATGGAAAATGACTAGAAAAGAAAATTTTTCCATGAAAAAATTTTACATGGAAAATAAAAAAATAATCGTTTGATTTACATTATTTTCTAGCTAGAAAATTATAAAATTTCTATGGAAAATTCAGATTATGTTGTTTGATTGCCCTTATTTTCTCATTTATTGGTTGATTGCATCAATTTTCCCTAGAAAAAGTCACATTTTTCATGAAATTTTTTCAAGAATTATTAAAATTATAAACAACGCTACGTGGAATTGAATCTTACTATCAAAAACGCGGGATCTGTTTACTGAATTGGATAAATTTATTTAAAATATTATCAAGTTATATAATTTATCTTTTTTTAAAAATTAGAAAAAAAAACTTTTCTTTTAAATTTTTAAAAGAAAAGTTATTTTAAATATTTCAATCGCACATTATTTTTTCACATAGCCCTTTTCGTTTTCCCTGGAAAATTTTCTCCAGGGTGGTGGCAGGAAAATTTTTTTTACTGATTTGAGAGAAAATAGAGTCACGTGATAGAGTTTGTGGAAAAAAAATTTTACAGAAAATTTTGGCAAACAAACAACCTATTTAGTTAAAAAATGACCCGTGGAAAGTTTTTTCAGGAAAAAAAGAGCAATCAAACACAACCTTAGTAAAATTTAGGCTGAGAAAGTAATAAAATGAGGAATTTATTAAGGATAAGCAAATTTGAATGGATTTTTTTGGGGATAACTAAACTATAGGGGATTATATGTTACCTCTTTATTTTTTAAAATTTGAATTCAATACCCTTTTAATTTTGTTTGCAGGTACATTGTTTATGATAAAAGTTAACAAATAAGGGCTAATTATAAAATAAAAAAAACCCTATATATTATATAATATTTTGAAGGTATAAAATTAGAAATTCATATATTATTGAAGTATATTCAAAAACAAAATAAATAAATAGGTGACCCAATATGAGTGAGAGAGATGGGTGCGTTTTAGAAAGATTCAAAATACTAATCATATGACCACATGCACTGCACGTGAAACATCACAACTGCATCCAAATAGCAGAAGGATTTTTGTAATTATTCTTTTTTATAAATAAGTTAAATCTCGGTTTTCCTATTTATTTTTGTAATTTTAGTATTTTTCGTACATTTTGAATAAAAAGGATCGAAACCAAAAGTAGGTTATACGTTGCTGTCGGCCTGTATTAAAGTAGAGAAAATTACTTACATACCCCTATACAAGTGACTATAGGTACTAAACACCACTCTAAAAATTAATTTTGTTCTTATCCATCAAAAAGAAAATTCTATTTCTTTAGATATTTTATGGTTAAAAATAAATATATTTTTTTATATTTATTATAAAATGACAAATTATCTTTGATTATTATTATTTTTCTTTCGGGAATTTTATATTTAACTCAATAAAAAAATGTGGAAGGGTGAATTTTTTTTTTGGGTTAGAAAGAGAAGTAAGGAGTGAGGAAAAATGTAGCGTGTATTTTTACCAATTTACTCTTTCTTATTAAATTTTTGGGGGAGGAATTCTCCTAAAAATTTTATATTTAACTCAATGAAAAAATGTGGAAGGGTGAATAGAAAGAGAAGTAAGGAGTGAGGAAAAATGTAGCGTGTATTTTACCAATTTACTCTTTCATATAAAGTTGATCATAATATTTTTTTTATACTAGGTATATTTTATACAAACTTTGTTCGTATTAATATTAATATTAGTAATAATATTATTTTTATAATATTATTAATAATATACAAATAATAATATTGTTAAATAATACTCTAATCACTCATTGTTTTTATAATTTTTATATTATTATTATAATTAAAAAATAATATTAATATTAATATTAATATTAAATTTACACATTAAAAGAAATAAGAGCAAACAAAAAATAATATGAGAGATAAAATTCGGTTTTAAAAGGACATTATGGTAATTTCTCAAATTGATGACCTGTAATTTGGTTTTTTTTATAGGAATTTAAAGTTTAAAATTTTTGTTGAATAGTCTCACCCATTCAAAAAACAACGATTTGGAGGGGTGGTATATGAGGGGTTTGGATGGATGAAACACCCCTCCACACTCCTCATTTTCCTTACTTCCGCAACCAAACAGATATCACTCCTTCTCACTCTTTCTTACCCCTTCCAAAATGGTCTAGCCAAACAAGGGGTTACTCTAAAGGCATTGAGTCCTCTATATACTGTTGGTGGGGATGGTTCTTTGAGGAATAAAGAGGAAGAGATTAGAAAGAAAGTAGTGCACAAGTCTTCAAGGAGTGGGAAACACTTTCTTTGAGGCTTAATTCGTCTTCCCCTAATTTCAAACCTTGAATGCAAAATGAATTGAATGGTGAATTTTCTTTAGGATATAATGAAAACCCTTGAGTATGGTTTGCACTTTCAAACTCAAGCAAAGACAACAATGGCTTTTACAAAGTAAAAGTTTGCTTCAATCTTTTGTGCACTCAAAGAACAAAGCAAAATGAATTTGTGAGGAGTTTGTTTGTCATTCAAATTTGACTTGAATGATGATAGGGGATTATTTTTATAGGAATGAAGTGATGTTTAGTAAAGAAACACACCACTTCAATAATGATTGTCATTTAAAAAGACACACCACTTCAATAAAAAAACACTATTTCATTAATGAGACATCACTTCATTAAATAGACACACCTCTTTACTAATAAGACACCATTTCATTAATTAGGCATCTTTTCAAATAAAATAAAATAATCATTCATTAATTAATAAAATTACAAATGATAAGCTCTCATTAGTTGTCTTACAAGTGGTGCATATTACATTAATGTCTTTTCATTTTTAAAATCCTTTCACATATACAGTGTTCACATCTTTGCCGAGAAAAGGAGTTTAAACCTTAGCTCACGTAAGGATGAGGATAAAAGTGTGTTGATGTATTAACTCCACAATTGTGCATTATCAAATAATAATAATAATAATAATAATAATAATAATAATAATAATAATAATAATTAATTAATTAATTAAGAAATTTTGGTTTTTTTATAAAATAGTTTATGTTGATCTCTATGTATAAATAAATAACAATAATTTGGAGGAGTAAACAAATAAACATGAAAAATGAAAAGTAATCTTAACAGTGTTTGTTTGCATGCCCTTGCAAAAATGATACTGAATCATATATTTTTACCAAAAATCAATGAAAAAAAAACAAGAGTAAATTGGTAATTACCTATTTGTATAAGGATATGCAAACAATTCTCTTATATTGGAGTAATGAAAAAAATACAAAAAAAAAAATAACAAGTATAAATCCGAATTAAATATTCAAAATATTATTAAAAAATATTTAAATGTATAAATATACTTTTTTAAATATTATTTTTATTAAAAATTTATTTATTTATATTTATTCTGAAACTCATACTTCTCGTTGATATTTTTATTATATTTTAAAAAAAATGGATTTTTAAATTATTATTACAATCGGAGTACTATTTCTCTAGTTATCTCTTTTAGGAAACGTTTCCCTGAACCTGTGTTCCCGTTGCGGAAACGTTTCCCAAACTAGCAAATCGAACCAAAGCGAAGATTCTACGTATCCCGTTGGTCACGGGCTCGATTCCCAAAGTTCTCAATAAATGCCCCCAAGCGTGCACGTTATTACGAGATTGCCATTTAGACTTTGACCTCATATTCCGCACCCAATCTGTTTCATTCAACTTCGAAGTCGGCAAATCTCTGTCCGTGTTTATGGATGAATCCTAGCCGTCCAATCAGATCAATCATATAACGCCTCTTTAAGATTAGCAAACATTAATCAGAGGACAGGGAGGAAAAGTGGCGCACTAAAAAGCTGATGATGGCCCATCAAAAACGGACCGTTGTGATCATCAAAAGAAGAGGATTTATATTTTTTTTTACATATATACCCCTAGTGTACGAATTGATTTACAGTTTTGTTTATTATTATTTTTTGACTTTTTTGCAATTTAATTTATTAAAAAAAATTGGACTATAATGTAAATGCCATATTTATTAAAATTCCAGTAATTTTTTAATCAACAATTACAAATGTTTTTTTTTGAAGTCTATGTTTTTTAAACTTTTTATCAAATTAATACATGTATACTTTTCCAGTAAAATAATCAATTGACTTTTAATTAATAAAATCATTATTTCTCTATGCAATTTATCAATCCTTTTATATAAACATATATGCTATTTATATAATAAATAAAAAAATAACACATTTATTTAGGTTCACAATGAAATCAACAATATCCTTTAAAACAAAAATAAAATAAAATTTAACTCAAGGATATACACATAATTACAACTTATATTATATCTATAAAACAATTTCTTTTTTTTTTGAAACTTTAAAAGAGAAAATTTAAAACTTTTACGGGGTATAAATGAAAACAAATATATATATATATATATATATATATATATATATAAAAAGATGACAGACAAAAGAAAAAGCAGCCGACGTTTTCCGTAACGTGTATGTTAGAGCCGTCAAAGTAAAAGAATATCACCGCAACACGGCCGTCCTACTCTAACGGCCTCCGTCACGTCCCGCCTATAAAACCCCACCCTTCCTACTTTTTCTCCCACTATTTCACTCTCTGTCTCTCTCTTTCTTGCTTCTCTTCTCTTCCTCGGTTTCATGGAAGCTCATCAGATCTTGGGTCACTGAAAAGATCAACAAATTAGAGATTTTTTACTTCACATGGGAATGGAGAAGAAGGAGCATCTCAAGAAAGATAGAGAGAGAATAGAAGCTGTTCTTCAAATCCTCAAGAAACAAGCCCCTCTTACAGTCAAACAGGTTCTCCTCCATCTTTCTTTCTACTTTTTTTTTTTAAAAAAAGAAATTTATATTTATTTTTTTGAAAAAAAATATTTGGTTATTTTCTTAACAATAGGAAAAGTTTTGCAACGATGCATGTGTTGAGAGGTTCTTGAGAGCCAAAGGAGACAGTGTGAAGAAGGCTGCGAAGCATTTGAGAGCTGTGCTTTCATGGAGAGATAACATTGGAACTGGTACTACTACTTGTGTGTACTTGTTTTCCAATTCTAGCTTTCTTCTTTTGTGTTCTTTGTTTTCAGGGAATCTTTTTCTTTTTCTTTTTCTTTCTTCTTTCTTCTTGTTCATAATAGTTGATTGATTTAATTTAGTTTAATTTCTTTATAAAAAAAAATAGAGCATTTAATAGCGGATGAGTTCTCAGCCGAGCTTGCAGAGGGCTTGGCCTACGTGGCTGGTCATGACGATGATTCCAGACCTGTTTTGGTATTCTTATTTCTACTGTCCACCATCTGTAAATAATTTCTCTTCTTCTTTTTCTTTTATTATTTATTTATGTAAATATTTATTTATTTTTTTTTGCAGATTTTCAGGATAAAGCAAGACTACTTGAAATCCCATTCACAGAAATCGTAGGACTGGTCACTTCCCTGTTTTTTTTTCTCAACTCTTTTTTTCCTTAAATATTTATTTATTTATTAATTTCCCCAGGTTTGTGAGGTTCCTAGTCTTCACTATTGAAGTCGCTATCTCCACCATGCCCAGATTCATTGACCAGTTTGTAATCATCTTCGATGCAAGTAAGTACCCAAATCTCAAAGCCCAACTCATCCTTTTCCTTTTTACTTTTTCAAACCCATATTAACACCCAACCAAAAAAACAAAAAAACAAAAAAAAAAACTCGGTCGGTCTTCGGGTGCGCATGTGCCGCGAGTTCTGCCGGCACACACACTTGTGTCAGTAATGTGTTCAGACACACACTCTCAACACCATGTTTGCAGCATTGTGCTTCCATCCTCTCATAAAAACATCCCCCCACTCACATTCCTCAACCCCCACTTTTTCTCCTTCTTCCTCAACTGGACCCCACTCCCAACATCCACTTCCTCTAAAAAATTTTCAAAAACCAAATTCCTAACCCGCCCTTTTTTACAGATCTTTTCAGGTCCGCCTCTCAACTACTCAACCTGGTCATGGGCACACTCAAGATCACCTCAGACTATTACCCAGCTCGTCTTCACAAAGCCTTCATCCTCAACCCTCCTTCCCTCTTCCCATATCTCTGGAAAGTAAGCACCATCCTTTTCTCTCTCTCTCTCTTTATATATATATATATATATATTGAGTAATCACTGATAACTCTATGGATGACAGGGAGCTAGGCCATTTATAGAACTATGGCCAGTAACCACACTAATATCATCAACAACAATGGAAGAAGATGATGATCCAAGAACACTATCAACATCAACGGTCAACCGGAGCACCACCGGCTCAGTTTCATCACGTTTTTCATTCACTGTCTCCGGCCATGATTCACTCAAACCATGGTATCTCAACACGGTTGCCGAGCCATCCCCATCTCTCATTGGCTTGTCTCCACAAACAGCGAGGTCTTACTCGTTTGCCTCGCCGTCGGTGAGGTCAACGCCGGTGAAGACACCGCAGCGAGTAGCACCGCGCACGCCGAGACCATCGTTCTTGGCGTCGCCGGCGGCGGCGCTGTTTAGTATGAAGAAAGAAGGGCAGCAAGGTGGGAAAGAGGTGATGTTTTTGCCTTATTTGAGGCTTTATAGAAGGCCTTATGATGAGATGGTTTATAGAGGGAAGATGAAGCCACCGCTTGGTGGGCTTGTTTCCATTGTGGCGCCGCAGCATTCCGGCAAACAGATTGTGCAGCCGCCGCACTTGCTGCGCCGTGTTGGCACTAGTTATCAGCAGAGATTTTGAGATGGGCGTTGGTTGGTGGTTGTGATGGTGGTGGTGAGGGTAAGGGGGGATTAATGTGTAATAATTTTGGGTGTGAGATTAATGAATAAATGTGTAGTGGCATTTGATTAATTGTATACATGATTGTGCTTCTGCTTTTTAATTTAGTTGTTTTTTTGTATTTTATTTATTTGTTTGTTTTTATTTTGCTTGTTAATTACTACTCAACTTTTTTTTTTTATTTGTCTATTTTTATCTAATTAATATGGATTAAAAAAATTGTTGAAGTTAATAGGTAATTTAAATTTTTATAAAAAGTTGTATTAATTTTTTAAGTTTATTTTTATTTAAAATATGTTTTAAAAAATATATAGTTTCATATAATTTATTATTAGAAGTTGTAAAATTATATTAAATATATAAGATAAATTTAGAGGAATAATATTTTATAATTTATAAATTTTTTAAATGGATAACTCAAAATGATTAAAAAAAACTTTTAAATTTAAATAAGTAAAAAAAAATAAGCGGGGGAATAATATAGAAGGTTTTTATTTTATTTTTCTCATTTTATAGATGTGGACAAGTCATCACACCGGTGCATACTCCACATATATTCTTTCTTAATTATGTTGTTGGTTGGGGTGGGGATGCCCTATGGCTATATGTATAATTAAAATATCACTAAAAATGTAATTATTAAATATACATAAATTTTTTTTGTTTATGATATAGACAAATCATCAAATCGGTACATACTCCACGTACTTTATATTCTAAATTCTTAATCACAATGAGGCGAAACTTTAATCAATGACTGAGGCTTTGTTTGGTTGGGGGAGGGAGGAGGAGTGAGGGGTGTTGGGGGGTGTGGGTGTTGTTTGGTTGAGGGAGTGAGGGGGTGAGGAGGGGTGAGGAGGGCCCTCCTCACTCATAATCCACTCCCCAAATCGGGGTCTTTTGGGGAGTGGATGCTTTATTGTTTTTTAATTTTTTTAAATAACGCAAAAATACCATTAACGCCCTTCACCTATACGTAGAATTCCTATCAGTATCCTAGTGATTGTTTGTTTGGGATCGTGAATATGTTTATCATGGCAGATATTTTTGTTAAATATGAAAAATAGTGTATGCTTTCCAAGTATGCTTTTCAGATTTTTTTAAGTTTATGAAAAAAATATGACAAAAAAATAGGAGTATGTTTGAATGATCATCAGGGTGTTCAGCATTTTTAACCAATATTTATCAATTATAATCAAAATGTTATGACTCCTCATAATTTTTTTTTCGAATAAATATTTTTCCCTAATTATTGTGTGTGTTTTATAATGTTTATCATATATTATATATTGTGTTATTATTATTATTCTACAATTGATTATTATATATATTATTACCTATTTTTATCAGTACAAAGGGCAAAAATAGTCAAATGGGACATTACACTCTTTTCTCTCCTCCCCACTCCTCTTTTCAACTAAACAAAAATAAACTACTCCTCCACACCCTCCAGTGAACCAAACACAATATTTTTCTCAAACCCTCCATACTCCTCCCCTCACTCCCCTCACTCCCTCTTCCCCTCCCCTCTCGAACCAAACAAGGGGTGAGAGTTCCACGTACATTACATTCTAAAAATTTAATCATATTATGTTTTGGAACCCTTAACCATAGATAGAGGATGGGATAAGGGCTATATAGGTGGAACCCTTGGGCCTTAACCATAGTTATCAAACCCCGACCCGGCCCGGTGATCGGACGGGCCGACTTGACGGTGACCCGTGCTTTCAACCGGTCCCGGGTCTTTAATTAGACTCGGTTATGCAATCAACCCGCTTTTGACCCGCGATTGACCCGGCTTTGACCGGTGGTTAGACCCGAGTTGACCCAAATGATCGGGACCGATTGACCCGGCTGGTCGAACCAGTTGACCCGTGCCATCGTAATCAATCGATCCTGGGTTTGATTTGTAATTTCAATTTTTGAACTTTGGTTATATATTGGATTGAGTTTGGTTTGATACTTTTGATGATAAATTTAAACTTTTTATTGTGAATTAAGTATTGCTATGTATTGATATTATGTGAAGTTTGAGCTTTTTTTCCTCTTTTCTACTACTTCCAAATCAAAGATTAGCAATTGTTTTTGTATTTTTTTCCATCAAATTATTTATTTGATAACTAATAATTCATGGATATTATTATGATATATCATTATATAATTAAAAAAACTAATTTATAATTTTAAAATTAATATTTTAAAATATTTTTATTAACCCAGTATTAACCCAAATGACCCGACGGTTGAACCAATTGACCCGTGACCCAGAGCCTTGACCGGGTCAATGCCCGGGCGGGTCTCGATAACTATGGCCTTAACCATAGATAGAGGATGGGGTAAGGGCTATATATATATATATATATATATATAAATAATTAATTTAAAATATTAACAATTAATTTACGTATAGAATTAAAAACTTAGCACTTGTTATCATGTGGGGGAGACCGTCTACATGTTCAGAGTGAAATTTTTTTATAATTCTGTCCATGCTGTTTAAAATAAATTTAATAAAAACAATAAAATTATTACATTAAATAAAATTGATACTAAATGATAATATTAAATAATAAGTCATGGTCACATGGATCTTCATAATATTTTTAGTTTTTAAATTTTTTTAGTTAAAGTGGATAGATTGTTTTTTTAAACTTTATATTTTAGATATAACAATAAAAATCTTAAAAAATGCAATAAAAAACCCCTATATGTCTCTCTCTCTCTCCATAAGCCAAAAAGTAGTGGCACTCTTAAATTCAACTTTAAATTATTTACAAATTCGGTTAAATGGTAAGTTCTATTTCTTTACTTAAACTCTTTAAATTTATATTTTATTTTTCATTCTAGAGATTTATTGTGTGTTTTTTATTTATTTATTTTATACATAATTTAATTTATTTAATACTTTGTTTAATTATTTATTATGAAAAGAATTTAATATTTGTTGATTAATTTATTGAAAATTTGTTAAATACTTATTGAATATTTGTTTGATTATTTGTAATAAAAATTTGCTGTGAAAATTATTGATTTAAATTAATATAATTTTTTAAAATTGAATTCAACACATTCTAAAATTTATTTTAATACTACTATCAGGCTACTGTGTCAGTGGTTAGAAAAATAGTTTTAAATGTTTGGAGTACTCCATATAAAAGGTGCAATTGATATTTTGTACTTATTTAAATTTATTAATTAATGATAATATATAGTTATTTGCACTCAAAATTTTAAATTTTTCATCTGCATGCAAAAAATAAAATAAAATAAAATAAAAATTTAAAAAAATGAATCCTTGTGTCCAAACCTTACAAAAGGTTAGGCCCTACGAAAGAATGAGAAGAACATATATAAGAGAAACAACTCCAAACCAAACTCAATATTGGCATCAAGGGGCTCCTTTAATGTGTATAAATAAATGAAAAAATAATAATAATAATCTCCATGACCAAAGTGGTGAGCTGTCTCATGAATGGATTTTTCTCCATAATGGAATCTATCAAAGTTCTATAGATCTCCATGGCATCTAGCCAACAAAGAATGGAGAAATAAATAAATAAATAAATAAAAATAAAAATTTTAATGGCATATCATGATGACATCATGAGTTTCTATTTAAAGCCTTAGGAAGATACCTCCATGCCACCCCCAAACTTCTTAACATTAATTTAGTATTGAGTTTCCTCATGAATTGTCCTATTGAAGTTGATTTATAGAAATTTTGTTTTAAAAAAAAACAATAGAAATCTATAGTAAAAAGTATATATATATATATATATATTCACACAGAGAATAAGAAAAATAACATACTTCAAACAATTTAACTTACTTTGTAGACATAAATAGCATCTCAATTAACTATATAAATAAAAAACTTTCTAGTTGTTTTAAAAATTTATTAGATACTATGATAAATAAACTCCAGACCTTATGTAATATTTGGATGGATTATTCTCTTATGCATGTGTAGATAAATAATTCAACAAGTTCCAAGAAAAGTAAAACTTTTTTTTTTTATATACTTTTGCAAATATATTTGTATGTTCTTTATTTATTGTTGATGTGCTTGTTTATGTTTTTAATTAGTTCTTTAAAGTCAAATGGAGTATAATTGGCACCGTATGTTCTACAACAAAGAACGTTAAAAAGAAAAAAAAGTAAAAGTAAAAAATTAAAAAGTAAAATTGATGAAGATTGATGGAAAGAAGACTACTAGAAGTAGAATATATATCAAATAATATGATTTGATATTGAACTAATGTTTGAGTTATAAGAGAGATGGAGTGTTGAGTCATGTCAAAAAGAGCAAAAGACAGGAAGACCAGCTCTGCATGGTATCTGCATGATCTGATGCGTTTTCAAGTACGTCTCCACTTCTTTCTCTGCAATGGATGCATGTCATGTCACCCAAAAAGCCATGAAAGCTGCTGTTCCATGTCATTGCATTGCACCTACACTTGTTACTGCCCCTCATCATCCCCTTTAATATTTCATTTTGTGTTTTGGTTTGAGAATCATGAGCTTCTTATTTAAACTTGTTTTAACAGCATGTGATAAAAACTAGTTTAATAATATACATATGTATCTCAGACAAATATTTCTTCAATTAAACTAAAATCACATTCTTGTCATTTGTTGTGTAGATATTTTCTTTTATAATTCATATTCAGGGATGAGTTCATCTTTGTAGTAACATAATGAACAAAATTGTAGACATGAAAAAAGAAAAACTATAGTTGTAATATTTAGACATAAATTTTGTTAAATAATAAAAAATATTTTTCAAAGTTTAGTTTGGCATAACTTTAAGGGCTCACAGCTACATTAATTTAGATTCAAATGGTGGATGATATTTTGGTATAATATAGGAAGTGTAGATATCACTATGAAAAAATAATATTGGGGAATAAGAGAAATGATGAAATATAATTAAAAGAAAATTATGAGCTAAATTAATAATATTATGAGAGCTCAAGACTCTAGGTACATAGAGAAAAGTGAAAGATGATATACTCAATATAAATTATATAAGTATATTATATAATTAGCGTGGGGTAATAATTGATAATAAGGGTAATCTTACCATTCTACTTATATAGTGACCACACCTATTAACTTATATCAAATCAAATAGTAGAAAAGTGATTCAATATTTTTAGTTACAACAAACCAATAATAATGATGTAATTTCAAATATAATATTTGTATTTACACTGTAATTTTACTTATAAATAATTAAATATAGTGAGTCCAAAGTAAAATTTGATATTAAGATTAGTCATATATATATATATATATATAATACAAAACAAAATTTATAATTTAACCCAAAAAAAAATGCATTGTTTTGTATTTGAGATAGTATGCAAATTAGCATTTATATTTTGTTTCTTATATGATTAGCTTTTACAAAAATAGATTTTTGACTATAAATATACATGCTGAAATAATATCTTTTTTGTTGACTTAAACTTTAATAATTCAATTTACAATTAATAATTACCCATGAAGCATTAATTATCCACTACATATCTAATCAAAACCTAATAATTTATCATGCAAAACTCCAACCCAAGCCTCCAACACATCACCGTGCCTTGCAAGATCTTTCCACTCCAACACCGTGCACACTACGAACACAAAAACATTGTAACTTGTGTGCATGAAATCAATGCATTTCATTGCATCAATGCACAACAAAACACACAGACCCCAACTCCTATACATGATCTTTGATACCTTCCGACAATATAATGCATATAAAATAACTCATCTTCAAATCAAAGACTTGGGAACATTAATAATATAAAAAAAGTGTAAACATATATATAAATAAATATATATATATTGCATGGGGTGGAGGGTTGGCAAATGGGCAAGATGAGTAGGAATGTGTGTGGGCATGTCTCATGCTTGTGGCTTCATTCAGCTTTGGATTTCTCAAAAGCTTCACTGCTTTCATAAAGTCAAAAAGAAGGCTAGTTATTGTTGTTTAGTAAAAGCTTCACATGGAGTTCAACTCTCACAGAGGATCTTTAGCATCAATTAAAATGCAAGTTTATTTTTTTATATGTATCTTTTAATTTTTTACTTATTGTAAGTTTCTCACTTGTCACTTACTTCTCTAGGTCCTGTTCTTCTTCTAGTTCTTGCTTCTTCTTGTTAATTTATTATAATGGGTAAATTAAGAAGCTCACTAGCCAAGGCAAACAACCACCAGAGAAATGATTCTTTAGCTGTTGGACTTGGATTAAATTAAGCCATGGAGCTTATTAATCTAATCATGGTCTTGTGTCTAAATTTAGTTACTAAGTTAAATATGCCATTTGATAGGTTTATGTTTGTTTTTAAAAGGGTGCTTAGATGGAAGTATAAGGAAATTCCTTGAATTTTCAATTGCATGATATTAACTCATTTTCGGTTCGGAAATCCAAAGATTAAAAAGGTCAATAATTGTTGATCATTTGAAATTTAGAGATTTTTAAATATTTTTATTTTTATTTTTATTTTCTAAAAATATTATTTCGGAAAGAAATAAGGAATGACAATAAGTAGAAGAAAATAAAACCTAAACATTTAAATTTATGTGGAGAGTCCAAATCGAGAATAACCACAAGTAGAGGAATATAGTAGGTGATTTCACTATGATAAAAATTGAGTACTATAGCCGGCTAAGTTTGCTAAAATTATTTTATTGTAATAAAATCCTAAAATATGTTTAAATAAGCCCTTAGTCAATTACAAAGTTGGGTTGATATCGATTCAATCTAGACCATAGCTTCACTCTAATGTATTTTTAGATGAGGGTCTGATCGGTTAAATTCTATGAACGAATCCATCGCATAGGTGAAGAGCCCCCTACGCCTTCAACGAGATCAATGATGGGTGGGAATCAAGCTTATCGCTCGATCCCTCTATTATTACCGTAGGTCCACCAAATATTTTATATAATTTAAAAAATCAGCACCATTGAGGTTTTTGGTTAGGGAAGTGGAGGAGTAAGTTATTGTTAGTGCAACCGCACTATTATTGGTATGATTTGACACATAGTCAAGATGACGTGGCAACCTGTGTGATGTGGCACAAAATGATGACATAACAAAGCATAGTGATATGACAAGAAATCTTGGCTTGGAGAAAAATATCTTGAAGATCTTGATGGAGCTATTTTTGGCAATATATTTCAACTTGAAGACTAGACCATATTTAGGTGATTTGATTGAAGACTAAATATAGATGGAGCTTAAGAAATACCTATCAATGGTATGATTAAAGAACTATTAATAATATGATTTGAATAAACCTTAATGAGGATGATTGAGGACTATTAAGGGCAAGATTTGAAGACATGCCTATTGTTGGCATGATTAAGATAATTGATTGAAGATCTTTCTTGGGAAGATTTGAAGGGCAAACTTGGGTGAATTGAAGATCAAGTTTGGTAAGTTTCATGAAGACGCACAAGGACGTGCACCCTTACGAGGGGACTGCGTGATGACGAATGAGGAGGTTGGGTAGTTGCTGGCAGTTGGGATCAGAAGATTTAGCTGCATCGACTCGGACTAAGCATGACCGGAAGGTTGATGGGCCTTGAGGTCGTCCGCAACGTAACCAGAACTTAGTTAAGTCAGCAGTCAAGGCCATGTTGCAATTCATGTTACAACAGAAGTTACAACAGCTAATTTTGGAAGGTTTTTAAATTAGTAGCCGCGGAGATTCTAAAAGAGGTATGTGCTATATTTGGGACGTTGAGGCGTCTATATAAGCTACCTTGCTCGTAGATTGTATGTATCACTTGTGGATGAGAGTGTGTGAGCACTAGACAATCTAGAGAGGGTAGTGATCTTTATTGTTGAGAGAATGAGTGACAAGTGTTTGTACTCATTTATTTTCACCTATTTTAGCGGATTGTTTATCTCTGGGCTTGGCCCCCCAGATGTAGGTGAGTGGATGTTGAACTGGTTACCAATCTTGTGTGTCTCCTGGTTGTTTAGTTTGTGTGAGCTTTTTATGAGTGTTTGAGTGTTCTCTTAACCACAAACCACATCAGCGGAATTAACAGTTACCACTTGGTAAGAAAGGTGTTAGCATATCCCACCTAAATTTTTTTAATCCAAACAAGATAAATTAAGCTACGAGAGAGAAAAAAAAAAGGTGTTTCATTTCTATTCTTTCATTCGCAAGTAGAGTATACTAATCTAATCACAATCACTAAACTTTATTTACCACGTTAATTTTACTTTTGTGGTATGTATGGTTGATTTATTTTTCATTATTCTTAAAATCTATGTTTAAGAAAGTATATTATAATTTTTTTTAAAGACAAATTTAAAATAAAATTTCCATTGATTTTTTTGGACAAGAGGAACAGACAGCCCGAAGGCCCTGCTAAATCGTCAGGGGTGTGCACAAGTCTCGGTGGAGCAAGTGGGGATGGGGCTCATACACACATGGGCGCTGGAACCACGCGCACACAACCACCACTCACATCTCTCAGAAATGTGCCCTCAGCCAAGAATCGAATTTTTACCACTCGGTGAAGAGCTCTATCGATGACCTGTATACCAATAGACCATTTGGTTGTTGGCCATTGATTTTGTTTACTCCACTGTGTTTTTATGCTATGCTTATTTCTGGAAACTTAAAGCCAATTTAACCAAAAATATTTTAGAGACTTCACATTCATTGTGAAAGTTTTTATATTGGTCACTTTGATTAAAGAGTTTTTGAGAGTGAAATTTGTAGTTTTTCTTAATGAATAAAGTTAGTTTTCTGATGATATTTTTAGCATATTTTTAATATTATTTCTCAGCTTATAGTGGATTTTGCTTAGATAAGTTAAATTTATGCATCTAATATCATTAATTAAATAGAACTTCACTGTAATTTGATTTAAACAGTGAAGTATTTTTCTTGTTTCACAGTAGTTTTACTCTCATATTGAGAAAGTTTTTTCATATTAAATTTGGTTAAAAAAATGATAGTTGGACATGATTTTGATTACTTATTATCAATTCTCATAAATGAGAAAGAATGCAATCTTTCACGTATTAGACAATATAAAACCTGTCAACTCAAAACTAATATTATTAATTTTGTTTTATTAATTTAAATGTCTTGCTATTTCTTAAAACCAATAATCACTTTTTTTTCCTTTTGCATAGAGCAGACTAAAAATAAAAATAAATAATGAATCAAATATTAAAAGAGAAATAACAAAAGTGGTCATCATTAGATGGTAAATTGATTAAAAATTTAAAAATAATTTAAATAATTTAAATAATTATATTAAAAAAATTTTGTTAGGTAAAAAATATATGTATTGTCTATGAACAATAAATGGCCATCTTAGCCCTCGACAACTACTTAAAATCAATGTTTTAATAATCGGATCGGTTGTCGAACCGGTTAGACAACCGGTTCCAGTTCAACCGGCCGGTTCAACCGGATTTAATATTTTTTAAATAAATAAATAATTAAAATTTAAAAAAATAAAACAAAGTAAAAAAATAATTCAAAAAATAACAAAATTACATATTGCAAACAACAACAACAACACCAACATCAACAATATCATTCAAAATTTCAAACAACAACACCAACATCAACAATATCATTCAAAATTTCAAACAACACCAACATGACAACATCAACACCAACATCAACAATATCATTCAAAAATGAGGAATGAAATAAAATGCAAGTATATTTATACAACAACAACAACAACAACAACAACAACAACAACAACAACAAAATACAAGCATACAGCAACACCACCACCATTAACAAATAACAACAACAACAAAAAAAAAAAAAGACTTATGTTCTTTAAAAACCAAAATGTAATCCAACAAGTCCACATGGATAAGAAATAAAATGAAATATAATACAACAACACCTTTGGCCATCAAGATACATTTTCATCCTATGAATGCCTCCACCCTTCACTACTTTAGCACAAAAATTACAGATGAACATTTTTTCCCATCATTACTTCTTGATTCACTGATATAAGCCCATGCTGGATCAGATTTTGAATGAATAGATCTAGAAGACTGCTCAAATGAATTTTGACTTGATGGTGTCAAAGTTGATGATGGTGTTGTGCTGCCATAAGTTTCTTCCATTCCCAAAATGTAATTGCAAAGTCCTAATGTCCAACTTTCACAAATGGAACAAATCAAAAAAACCATTCAAAAGTAAACTTTAAAATAACAAAAATATGAATGAAGTTAATGGCAAAAACAATAATTAGGCTAAAATGTGCAAAACAATGTAATTCAACCAAATTAGGCTAAAATAAATTAAATGAAACACTCTAAAATTGTAAATCACATTGCAGGAACCATTTCAAGATACCAAGAAATCAGCATCAATAAATCTATAAAGACTATAATACTAAAAATAAAAGAAGAAAAACTTTTTAAATAAAAAATAAATAAAAATCCAAAATCCTGCATCACATACAAACACACAAGAGAATTGATAAATGAGCACTAAGCTAGTGAGCTATCTTTTTACTGATCAGTGATTATATATAAATAATTAAATATGACCCAATGCTTGAAACTAAGTAAAATTGAGGCTACCTTGTTATGTTAATGTTTTCATTAAATGGTGGCAAATATGAATATCACAACCAGTTAACTAGTGCTATTATAACCAATCAAATGACTTTGTAAAATCATCAATCAGAATACCATTATAACTGGTTACCTAGTGTAGGAGAGATCACGGCCATCGGCTAAAGATGAAGATAAAGGAGGTCAGTTGTCGGCTTCACCACGGAGAGAAAGAGAAAGTCGGCCGTCAGCTTCACGGAAGAGAGATTGTGGGATGGTCAGCTGATGGAGATGATTCGAATGGAGAAGACTGAAGAGTTTTTTTTAGGTCATGTGAGTGTTCAGTACTTCAGTTTAGTTCAAAGCTTCAAAACTTCAAGTGTTTAACACTTTAACTTTAATAATTTAATACTAATTAGTGGAAAACTATAAGTTAAGTAGTTACTTTAACTTTTGGTTTTTGAATTTTGATTCTTTGCCTTTGCATTGACTTTTTGGACTGGCTTTGATGGTTGATATCTTGCTTTTTGGGACAATGGGACCATTAAATCATTTGGAATCTTGGATTTGGTTTAATTAAATAATTTAAATCATCCAGTCCGGTCCAACCGGTTCACCGGTTGAACCGGCCGGTCTGGTTATTTATTGTTTGGGATGACTAACCAGACCGGTTTACCAGCCGGTTCCGGGTTGAACCGGCCGGTTCCGGGTTGAACCGGCCGGTTCGGGTTGAACCGGCCGGTCCGGTCCGGTTTTTAAATCATCGTTAAAAACAAAAGGTCACATACCATATCAAGATTTATTTCATCAAGCCCACAACCCAAAACCAACAGGCCTCAAAAGCCCAAAAATTTGGTACACGCCCCTTAATTGGATTATTTAACATCATTTTTTTCAAGGAAGAAAACAACTTAAGGACAATGACACAGTTATTAGGTGCATGCTCTACTAGCAAGCTAATTGCGTGATTGTTGTGGGGTGAATTTTTATTATAAAAAATGTATTTTGTCAAATTTGCTTTTTAAGAAATTCTAAGATTGAAATCCTTTTAAATATATTGAAATTGAATTGATATTTTTTTAATTGTAAAACTTCATCAATTTCAAATTAGCTGATAATTTTAAATTTAATTTCTTTCAACCATCATTAATTGATTTGGCTAATAATATTCAAGTTAACACTTTAAGGTGAATAAATTAAGAGCTTTATCTCTAAACTAAAATAAGTTATATGGTACTATATATTGATGGAGTTTATAATAAACTCAAGTTCGTATTTATATAGTTTTTAAAAATTAATTTGAATTAAAATTGGATTGTAATTTGATTATTGCTATCTATTATGAGTTTAAGTAGGATTAATTAATTTAAGTTTTAGTAGGACCTAATTTATATAGTCTATGACTCTAGATTAGGCATCCGATAGGAAAACTTTTGGAAAACTTTGCTTGTGACACTGTGTGATAGTTTGATGTGTTTAGTGTTAGTGTTTGATGGGTATTTAACAGCCCATTAGATTGTGAAAGTTTGTTCTGTTGATGTTTGTCTCTTTATTAATATATTAGTATGTGAATAATAAAATTATTCATTGCCTATTTATCATTCTCGCTTCAAACAATTTTACTAGAGCTAGCAAAGAACTCTAAATTGTTGCTATGAGATCTCAGTTAATAGTTTCTACTAATAGTGTGGGAATCATTTCAACCTTAAATCCTAAAGTTTGATGGGAAGAATTTTTAGCAGTGGAGGATCAAGATTGAGGTACTATTTAGGAACTACGAGTTTTGAAGATCACCAAGGAAGATTTATAAGAACCTATATATGAACCTAGACTATATATCTAAGAGGAGCAAAAGTTATTGTGGAAGCCAAGAAGAAAGATTGTAATATATTATTTTACATCCTTTAGGTAGTAGACTCAAGTATACTTAAGAAGATGGTATTGGCGAAGACAGTAAAAGAAGTATAGGATATTCTTGTAAATGCTTATAAGGGTGTGGAGAGAGCCCAAAATGTTCATCTGCAAACATTATAAAGATAGTTTAAACTTCTTTAGATGGGAAGTTAAAATTAATTTTTGACAATTTTTTTTTAATGGAAATTGGCTGTAGTTAACTAGATGAAGATGTATCAACGGAGGGAAGATTATTTATAAGTCATCTTTTTGTACTCCTATATTATTTATAAGTCATCTTTTTGTCTACTACATTTACATTAATTCTTTGATTACTGTAATTCCATTATATTTTGGTGACATTTATTAATCACTGATAAGTGCTTTATTATACATATCATATTGATAATCTTGTACACTTAAGTGGTATTTAAGAGTGTTTTTAATAGATAATTGGTACTTAGTTTGTTCTATTTATGCTTTCAGGACAAAAGAAGCACAAAAAAATCCAAAGGAATGAAATCGAGAGCAAAACTGGACCAAAAGTAACAAACAAAGTAATACACGGGCAAGGTACACCACCATGTACCTGCCTGTGTACCTTTCAGATATTGCCAAGATGAGCATTCTGAGAAATACATGTGCTATTCACATAGCCGTGTACACGACTGTGCACTCTTCAGAGCCAAGTCCTCCCGAGAAGAACATGACCATGTAATTGATGCACACGCAAGTGTACATCTAGGATTTTAAAGAATATGACCCAGAGGAGAACATGAGTTGAAGAGAAGCACACACCTGTGCATCTCAAGAACTGAAGAGAAGACCATCCAGAGATTTACATGGCTAGATGAAGATATATACGGTCATGTATACCCGGCTGTGTACCCCGAGGATCAAGTTCTCGATTCATCTAGAGATCTACACGGGCAAAGTACTCGCCCGTATAATTGTCCGTGTAACTCCAGATTCCTAGGAATATAAATAGAAAGTTGAAAAAGTTGTGTTGGGGGATCCAATATTAGGAAAGTAACAGAGGGCTGGCGGCTAGGGTTTCGAGGCGAATCTAAGGAAGAAAAAGTCACCAGAGTGACGATCCAAGGGTGACGATATCGTCTCACATCTATTCATGCATCAAAGACATTGAGAGAGAGAGAGAGAGAGAGAGAGAGAGAGGGTTCTTGTTCCATGGATAATGTTTTAGGGTTTTATTTCCATTGCTTTGATTTGAACATTGACCTCATCAAGAGCTAACTTTCTTAGGTGTTCGGATTGATGTAGCTTGGGATGAATTCAATTTTGATATTGCTTTTAATATAGATTTCCTTTGGCTTGTTGGGTTTATCTATGTCTTTATATCGTTGATCTAGTGTAACAAGAGTGGCTATTTCATATTGATTTCATGATTGAGATCGAGAGATTTATCGCGTAAGATCATTCATAGATGAAGGGAATTAAGAGTGTGCACTAGAGATAGCCCACTTGTGATTTCTGCTGATTAAAGTTGTGAAGCGAGAGCTCTGATTTCTAATAAGGATTTTCTAAAGCTCTATGCAATTATGCAAAAGTAGGATTAGAAGATATTTAATCCTACTGTAACATGGAATTAGGTATTGGGGAGTCTTGAGAGAGCACCCAATATATATTTGAAATCTTTTGGTCCAACAATACTAGAGTTTATCTATATTTAATTGCAATTATTTTAACTCTAAATTCCCAAGTGAAATCTTATCCAGACATCTTCTCCTATTAATTTCTCAACCCTTAACTTGTGATTTTGGTCCTTTACATTCTTAGATTTAGTTGATTTGACACTCATTGATACTTTGGTCTTAGCTTGATAACAATATTGGAGTTAGTACTTCTACTATTTAGTCCTTGTGGATTCGACCTTGACTTTGAGCACTTTATTACAAGAGCGGCACGTGCACTTGCGTGCATCCCTATCAACCACTCTTAAGGAAATGAAATTCACATTTCCCTTGTAGTTTTGATTGACACTTTAGATAGTTATTGTGTCCATATAGACAGAACAATGGCTCCAAAGTTGAATTTCATTTCAGCGCCCACAATTGAATTATTTGTAATAAGGATGCATTATATTGTTGGAGGTACAGAATGATTGGCTGATTATGTAGACTACTGTTGTGAAGACCATATTTCTAAACTAGAATTGATAGCTATGGCTAAGGAAATTAAATTAAAGGTTGAAGATTGTAGTATATGGTAGCTATATGTAAAGGATGAAAATAAGGGATTAATAGAGATATATTTTGTTATGGATGTATTGTCAATTGCCATATATGTTAGTAGACTCTATCAGGGAAATGTATGTTGCCATTAGGATTGCAAATGATGCTAGTGACCTTGTAGTAGTGTTTGGGGCTAGTGCTAATAGGGATGAGGGTATTGGAATGGGGCAAACATACGTTGAAAAAAAAGAACAAAATGTATAGGAAAAAAAGATAGAAGTTAATGAAAAAGAGACTGATCTGGAGAGTGTATTAATTGGGGGAGAAATTAAGGGAAAAAATGCTGAAGAAGATAGTGACATCCATTACTCTGATTACACTTTCAATGAAAATTTAGATAATGAAGTTGAGGAAGATAATAAAGTACTGATAGGAATGCTAGTGTATGTGCCAATCGTGTAATAAAGTGTGCGTAAGTGCTGAGTGTCGATCCACAGGGATGAAAGTGAATACTAGTAATAGCCCTAATTATGAAAAATTGCCTAAGTGATCAAGTGATGTGTATGTGAACAAAAGAAGCTAAAATGAGAGATGCGGAAATAAAGCAGGAGAGAAATCAAGGGAAGAAACGATGCTCGGGCATAGTATCCGTCTAGGGTTATGAAGTATAGGACAAAGGCTGTCTAAGTATGCAATCTTATTTGAACCGGGAGATTTCCAGAATTATACTAAACCCCAATTTCTCAGGTGAATAGTAACTAATAGGTGTAGAGCTAATACAAATATCCATACAATCGTATTAACACTCTGTGAAACCTCACTGTGAGCTACTGACAATCTCTTAAGTAGATAATTTCCCTCAAAGAAAGAGATTACCTCTAATCCGAATACATAATAGAAATGCAATTTCGATTAAAATCCACTCCACATGATTGCAAAGAGTACTGAGATAATCACTAACTCACTCGGAAGGATTGTGGGAGACTAAGTCTCCAAAGTACCCTAACAAGAGGCGTACTCTATGCTATGTGGGAATTTCTTCTCATCACAAAACACATCAGACGTATGAAAACTAGGGGCTTTCACCACAATAGCAATCATTTGATAAAAACACATAATTAGATTCAAATAGAGATGATTTCAATTAAGAAAACAACTAAAGCATCAAAGATCTAACAACCAATGTCAATGAAGTAAACTCTAGAGTTTAACTATGCCCAAACATCTACAAATTAGCCCTCCATCAAAAGAGGGCAAGCATTCAAGATACAAATTATAGGAAGAGACATGAAAACATGAAAAATATAAAAACCCACCAATGTGAACTTGATGGCTATGACCTCTAATCTCCTTGAATGAGGATCCAAATATCCCTTCAAATAACCCCTTAAGTACTGGACATTTGTCTCCTTGCTTCCCTAACTTCGCCTCCAAAAATCTCTCAAAAGAAAAGAAGAGAATGCCCTAAAAATCCTCATCAATTTTATTTATACCTGACGACTACTTATGGGCATAAGGACGTGGCTATAAGGGAGCTGGAAAAGATAGTCACGAGCCTTACGGGACCACTTGCAGCCATAAGTCACGTCTTTAAGGTTTCTATTTATGTTACAGTCCATCTTACGGCCATAAGCGCTGGATTGTAAACTTCACTGTGTTGCTTCTTGTGACTACCCTTATGGGCGTATGCTGTGGTCGTAAACACCTCTGGATGGTCCTTGCAAGTATCCTTATGAGCATAAGGCTTTCCCGTAAGGTTCTCTAATTTGGCTTTAAATCCCCTTATGGGCATAAGCATGCCCGCAAGGTCCTCTAGAATTGACTTATGACTGTAAGGTTGGCCCTAAGCTGCCCATAAGCCACCCAATTTGTCTTGTCCTTGTTCAAATGATGTCGAGAGAGC
Source organism: Dioscorea cayenensis subsp. rotundata (assembly GCF_009730915.1). Classification (NCBI taxonomy): domain Eukaryota; kingdom Viridiplantae; phylum Streptophyta; class Magnoliopsida; order Dioscoreales; family Dioscoreaceae; genus Dioscorea; species Dioscorea cayenensis. The sequence continues at coordinate 8,531,989 of NC_052474.1, forward strand.
TCCAATTCCTTCATTTAAGGTCTGGAATGCTTCTTTTGGCTCTCCCTCGTCTTGAAGTAGTGTCCTAAGTCTGAGAATATAAAACATACTAGATTTAGCATCGAATTTCACAATATGGTTCTAATACATACTGAATGAGTGTATAAAATGATATGAAATACATGAGCAATGTACACTTATAAAGTACCTAAAGTTGTGGTGATTGCGAATGGAGAACCTCCAAGATTAGGAGATGAAAATGAGGTTGAGTTAGACTATACAGGATCTGAAGAGTTGAATTTATGCTCCTCAATAGATGAAGATAAGTTGGTTCCCAACATACCTAAGTATTCAGAATTCAATAAGGAGTTTGACATGAGTAACCATCAGTTCATAATTGGAATAAAATTTAAGAGTTTCAAGCAATTCAAGGAAGCAGTAAAGAACTATGGGATAAGAAATAGATATGCAATGAACTTCAAACCCAATTCAAAGAAATGATGCAATAAATTTTGCAAATGGGATGCCTTTTCTATCTCTTTCCCTCACCGATAGTGAAAGATGGGAGCACAGTTCAAATTAAATCAAGGAAGTTGGAGCACGAGTGTACAAGGGATCACAATAATAGGAATGTCAATGTAAATTAGATAACAATGGCCTATTTAGAATAGTTCAAATCAGATCCTAGTTGTAAATTAATTGGTATTATTCAGGTTGTGAAGGCCAACCAAGAAGTAGATATAAGTAAGCTGAAGGCTTACAAGGCCAAATGCATTGCCCTCAAGTAATTTATACACACTCTCTGATGAATAAAAAATTAAATACTATGACTTGAATAAGTCACACACTTATGTTCTGACGTAAGCTTTACGTGTGTATATACTATAAGTGCATTGGTCATCAAGTGCTAACTCATGGGTGAGCACGAGGTTTGTATTCCTTAGGGAATGGTGAGAGGCTCCTATTACTTTCTCTTCACTTAATTAATAGCTTGACGTTTGTGCTGGTTCTTAAATCTATTCCTACAAACTAGCTATTAAAATACAATTGAGAATCATGAAGTGCAATTAGAAGGAGTCGGGAAATCGTATGACGATCTCCTCAATAATTACTTGTGACGTTAAGAGGTGACAATTTGATCTAGTATTGGATCAGGGGAATTCAAGGGCCTACTGGTCCCAATCTCTTGGCAATCATATCTAAAACACTAGGAACTTAAGATGGAATCTCTTTCACCTAGCCTCCTATGTCTGCCTTAAGTTCAAGAACTCTACTAGAAGGGCTAATCCAACTCTAAGCCAAAAAACCTAGCTGTGTCTAATCTCTTAGCGTATGCATAGACCTAACAAGGTATTGGTGTTCTAATGTGTACGAATCTCTTCCTCACAACATCAACAAAATGACATCAAATAATCATGCAATGAATCCAAGAAAACTAGAAAGAATATATTGATGCCAATAAAGAATTCAAAAGTAAAAGCCGAGGAATATTGACATGCAATTCCACTTGAATTGGGGTCGTCTAATGGGTATACAAGTATCAATCAATGAATAATAACAATCCCAAGGAAAATAATAGCAAAAAAAAAATAAAAAAAATTCTAAACTAACTCCCTCTAATAGATTACTAATGGTTGAGGTTCAGAAGATCCCAAGTTAGTCAAGAGAACGCCGAATCTCTTCGCACGCTCTCCACTATCAATGCACAATGAATTATTCTTGAGAAAATCACCATAATCCGCTAAATTGATGATGAAACTCATCTCCAGCTACTCATATCTCCATAAATCCGGCCGTATATTCCAAATTTGGCAAAAGAATCCCCCCTTCATTGTAAAACCTAGGGGTATTTATAACCTGAGTCAGCTACGGCCTCGCTATGCCCGTTGTGAAGGCCGTGGTGAGTAATTTTTGTTGCTTAGGCCACAAGTGGCGTCTTGACACGGTCTGGCTCACCGTTATGTGAATTGCCCACGGGCGTTATGATTTACAACGACCGTTGTGGAGGTAGTTATGACTTCGGTGTTGTTTTCTGTGGCTCCACATTGGCACGCCTTGGTCACCACTGTGATGGAGGTGTAAAACGGCCGTGGTGATATCTAACCACCGTTGTGGTGAGCAGTGATGGTGCTTTGATTTAGCAAAAGTTGGTATGTTTTGTTTCAAAACGCTTTTAGATTCACTTCTTTAGCCCTAAAATGAAATAAAAGCCCATGGTGAAGAAAAGAATAAAATTATGTACTAGTTTGGTGCTAAACACGTAAAATCTCATATTTAAGTGTTTGTTTGTCCTCAAGCAAACAAAATAAAAAAAATAAAAGACATGATAAGTGTTTGACCTCATTTTAAATACCCCCCGGTGTGGGGGACGGGGAAAATCCATCCCCGCCCCGTAGGGATCCCCATGGGGATTCCCCGATTTAATTGAAAATAACTTATATGATTATTTATCTATTTTTTTTTTAAAAAAATTCAATATGGATATAAGATTATAAGAACCAAATATTTGGATTTTTAAAAAATATATTTTTGGTATTTATTAATAATGTTTTAGACTTTTAGTAATACTAGTGTTACTCCCGTGTAATATACGAATATAATTATATGATTTTTTTAAAAAAATTAATAATTTTTTTTATCTTCTATAAAAATTAAGATAAAATTAAGATTAGATAAAATAAGCTATTTATCAACTTTAAAGATATAATATTTTTTAAAAATTAATTTTATTATATATTATGAGATAAAATAATAAAAATTAGTAGGAAATAATATAATTTAGTATTATGTTATAAATATTTTAATATTATTAAAATAATATTGGTAAAATTTTTATGAGAAATTGACATGTGTCAAATAGGTCTTCTACTTTAATATATATATATATATATATTGATACATAGTATTATTAGAATTTTATGTAATAAAAAAAATTGGTGGAGATTCCTCGACCCCGTGGGAATCCCCGCGGGGGAGTGAGTGGGGAGAATTTTTCCCCCGCGGGGACTTTGGAGGCGGGGATGGGGACGGGGATCCCATTCCCCGCCCTGCCCCGCCCCGTCCCATTTACATCCCTAGGCATACTTTGTATCCGACTTGTCAGGAGCGACTATGCACTACAAAGGAGGTAGCTCTTTCTGCTATAAATACAATTTAACTAAACAAGAAAATAAATAAAATTAATGATACCTCGAGTATATAACATCACTTTTTAGACATAAGGTGCAAAATGTATCAAGAAGGATACAAAACAAAGCAAAAATACGCAAATTAGCCTAACTCTTGAGAAGCATGGAAAGAATGCTAAATTGGCACATATCATATCCCTAAACTAGAGAACTCCAACAGATAAGTGCAATGCCTTCAAAGTTCTACACTAGCATATATAAAGCACAAACACCAATATTTTTTTTTTTAAAAAAATTACAATGTATAATAAAAGAACTCACACACAGTTTCTCCTCACACTTAAAGATGAACATTGTCCCTAATGTATGCATGCATGCACAAGTGTAAGTATTCATAATAACAAAATAAAAAAAATTAAAAGAGCGTGTGGACAATAGTACTCCCTTGGTTTCTTGGTTTGGGCCAACGAGGCTAATGAAGTTACCTTTGTCCAAGCTTCTAGTTATGCGGACCAAAACAACACCCAATCACCTCAAACCCTAATGAAGAAATACATGAAAGGAATTAAACATAACCAGAGAAATAAAAATAAAATGCAGTAAAAATGAAATCTACTATAACCAAAATATGTGTACAAAAGCAGCATGGTAGATGTCCCTCGCTAAAATAGATAATAAAATGTGAAAATACTAAAAATAAAAAATACGAAGTGATGAAAATAAAATCAAAATGGCGACAGGAGAAGCTTCTCATCATCCAAAGACTTTGAGTCTAACCCATGAACCACCCGGTATTGCACCTTTTAGGGCTGTGTAACACCACTCTATCATGTGCATCACCCGAAGGGTGGTGACTCCAAGTGGGTGCATGCCTCCTTCTCACACTAGGCTTGTGCAGCGGTCAATCAGGCCAAGTCCTTGTGCAAGCCTAGTGATGTAAGGACCAAGAAAGATGGTCGCCAGTCTGGGGTCTTAAGCCTAGTGACACAGCTGGCATGCAATGGCATGACCAATGTGGATCGGCTCCCGTGCCAATATACTCCACAAGAAGTAGAGATCTCGGAGGTTTATGACCCTCGCGTTGTCGCCTATACCCATGAATGTTTGAGATAACATGGCATGTAGGTACTTTAGCGCTGGTTGCCCAAGGACAGAGGCCTTCGAAGTACCGCATATGTATGTCTCACGGCCTCGAAGTGTCTGGGTCCAAACTTGATCTAGACTCAGTGCGAGCATACCCAACATCGATAAGCCCCATCCTCACGGAGAAATCCATAAAGGACATAAGGTACTCATCACCGAGCATCAGGAAACTAATGGTCTCCCAACAGCTGAGGCTGATGACTATCAGATCTAGCTCGAACGAACTCATCACCCCAATTGTGAGCTCCCCATTATGTGGGCTCATTGATGCTAAAAAACTGCTCCCATCCCTAAATATACGGTTTCGTACCTCATTGGTGAGACCTATCCTCTTGAGTGTCGGTCAGTCGATCAGGGGCCCCTCAACGAAGTGTTGATCCATGAGCCACGTGTATTCTGCTCGGTGCTCGAGATCACCAAAATGTGGAATCGTTAGCTGAGAAGACTGAATCGGTCTTCTTTTTCTTCTTGGCCTCCACTTGCTAATGAGTGGCAGTCTTTTTTTAGACCCATATCTTGCAATTCAGAAAGAATACGATAAATCAATCAATAAAGTACAAAAAATATAAAGTAGGAATGAACAATGGGTGCATAACGGGCATACTACGGCCGTTATGGGACTGTAATAGTCTCAACAAGCCCGTTATTACGACCATGGTAAGCCTCTAGAAAGGGATAATGGGTGCATAACGGCCGGTTGTTTGTGTCAACTGCTCTGTTATGCAATTTTTTTTGGAGTTGCAACGGGCTCACAATGCCTGTTATGTATCTGTTGTGTTCTAAAATAGGGCAACAGTTTGCTGACAACGGGCAAAGCTCGTTGCCAGCTATTGCCAAGGTTAGATAAGCGGGAGAAACTCCACAATGGGCATACCATGCCCGTGTGGCTTATTTGCCTCTAGTTATTAAATTTGAACATAACGGTCTTCACAATGGCTATTGTTCATCACCGAACACCCGTTGTGAAAGCCTGATTGTGGTGAAAAAATTATCATACAACATTGTTATTACTTGAAATTCATAAGAAAATATTCACCACACAATTGTATGCTATTTCATGCCATTTATTTATAGTAAAACTGCAATTTAAAGAGTTTTAGAGTTTTCTTACAAAATTGGGTGAGAAGAAAAGAAGAAGTCCGGAGTGTAAATACAAGAAATTGAGTGTTAGACTTGCTGAAAATAGCAATAATGCTCTTGGAAGCATTGTGCGAGTAACGGGTAGAAATCTCCTATGAAGTGAAAGAGAGAAACAAAAGTTTTGAGTGAGAAAGCCCAAAGGATGGCTAGCAGTACTCTATACCCTTCCGTAACAGATTTGACAATGGGCAGACAACACCTGTTGTTCGTTGTTTCAGTTCCTTGGGGTACAACACTCGTTAAAAGACCGTACGAGGCTGTTGTCAACTCAGCAATGCCTCACAGTTTCTAAGTGTTGATCATGGCCATTCTAGGGTTTGTTGTGTTGATAAAGGCCTCGCCAGTGGTGTGGTAAGGCCGTGCCAGTGCTCCTAAAAAAGTTCACAGAATAGGCACAATCTAAAGAGTGGCTATTACTTGTCATCACGGCAGTAGTGAGCCCATGACAGACTCACTCAAATTACTCAAAAAATTATAATTATCTTCCTAAACATTACAACGGGTGCACAACAGGTGTACGACACTCGTTGTGATGTAAATAGTGAATAAATATGGATTCTCCCTGTACAAAACGACATGAAAACAATTCCTAAACATGTAAATTGACTCCACTGACAAATTTCGCCATAAAAGTCAATAAATACGACTGAACTCCACACCATTCAAGAAAATAACACCCTTTATTTAAAAATAAAATGACAAACACTAAAACTGAAACTAAAAGAGCTATAAACTATAAAAACTACTTGGGTTGCCTCCCAAGAAGTGCTTGTTTTATGTAACGAGCTTGACATACCTCCTCTTACCCCAAGAAGGCTTCATCTTCTTAGAGTGAGTAAAAATCATGTCTCATCATTACCTGCCTTTAGAACAATGGAGTTGTTTACCTCAATTGGGTATTCATATTTAGGTTTTACCATCCTCCATATCTTCCTAGTTTTTGTGGCTCTCAAATTACTCCTCTTTTTCATTTGTTTAGGAGGTGGATTTGATGGTTGTGTTGATTCTTCAACAAGCTTTTCCTTGAAGTACTCTCGAAGAAGGTTCACCACAAATACATCCTGCACAAAATCAGAAAAAACAAGTCAGGTTCATGTGCAAAATAACATTCATCATCTTAATCCATATAATGCTTAATGGCACTTGGGAATTTATACACCACTTCTTCCTCCCCGACTTTCAAGGCCATTTTTCCATCTCTCCAATTGATGAGAGCTCCGAATGTGTTTAGAAATGGTCTTCCAAAAATGAGTGGGGTCTCTACATCGTTATTTATGTCTAAGATCACAGAATCCATGGGAACACAAGCTTTTCAACAGTCACAAGAACATCTTCCACAATCCCCCATGGTGATCTCACTGATATATCGCCCAACCGCAAAGTCATTTTTGTTGGGCTCAATTCTCCCAATCCAAGTTTCATATAGATGGTGTATGGAATCATGTTAATACTGGCCCTAGAATTGGCTAGTGCATGTTTCTCCATGCCTTCACCCAACAAACATGGAATCACAAAACTCCCAGGATCTCTTAGCTTCATCAGTAGCTTTTTGTCTAGAATGGTGGAGCAATTTCCAATAAGAGCCACTGTATCCACCTCTTCCAGTTTTCTTTTGTTGGTGAGCAAGTCCTTCAAAAACTGGGCATCCTCCTTATTAGTCTTCAACCTGGAAGGGTACAGAACTCGGACTTTGTACTCCTAAACTGTGAGTCAAATTGGAGATGGGCTGTGGGGCTCCCTCTGATCACTCTACTAATGGGTTCTTCTATAGCACTAGGGTTTTCCTGTAAGACTACCCTCTTTGTCTCGGCACTTGGACCCTGAGCGGCCCTTGCCTCAATGGTCTTGCCACTGTGGAGCAATATTGCATTCAGGTACTCCCTCAGTTAGCTTCAGAGTTGCTTGGGAGACTACCTTGAGGCCTCTTGGAATTAGCTCTTGCCAACTGCCCAACTTGGTTTTCCAAGTTCTTAATCGATGCTTAGACGTTCCTCAATATAGCACCAAACTTATCCATCTTGGCATTGTTTCTTATCATGTACTTGGCTAAAAAGTCTTATGTGGAGAATTTCCAATCCGATGGTTGCTGCTGTGGCTGACACTGATAATTTTACTACTGACCCTGACTTCAAAAAAAGTTAGGCTGACTCCTCCATCTTGGGTTGTATGTATTACTGTATGGGTTATTCTGGTTTCTCTGATCTCCTCCTATATAATCCACCTGTTCCATAGGAGCAATAGCTAGACTCACAATTGGGCATTGAGCTACCCCATGTCCTCCCCCAGAAGTTTTACTAGACAAAACGAGCCTAGAATTCAAACTAGCATCCTGACCATTACTCACGAGTAGATACAACTTCCTTGTGAGCTCATCCACTTTTTCTTACAAAGTGGTACATGTGCCTACCTCATGCAACCCGGCTACCCTTGGTTGCTTGCCTCTTGAACTCTAGTGTAACTCATTATTAGCCATGCCCTCAAATAATTGTTCTACCTCATCAGGATACTTGTTGCTCAATGACCCACCAGTTGTGGTATTAATGATCTGCCTTGTTTGATAGTTTAGTCCGTTATACAAAATTTATAGTCTCGTCCATGAACTGAATACATGATGAGGCACCTCAAGAGAAGATCCTTGAACATCTCATGTGCCTTGAACAATGTCTCCAACTCTCCTTGCTTCAATGCTGAGATCTCCTGCCTGATCTTTGTTGTTTTAGTTGGTGGTAAGTATCACCCAAGAAATTTCTCGACCAAGTCATTCCATGTCTTGATCGACCCCGGTGCTAGAAAAGTTAGCCACCGATATGCCGGACCTTTCAAACTAAATGGAAAAAGTCATAGTTTGATCACATTGTCCATAACTCTGCTCATCATGAATGTTGAACAGATCTACAAAAATTTCAATAGATAATAGACATTTGGGTTGTCATCTGCTAGACCATTGACTGGTAAAAATTCTGAGTCAACCTAATGGTTCTAGCTTTGATTTTGAAGTTGCTTGCTACTATTCCTGGGGCTTGGATACTAAACTCTTCTCCTATGAACTGTGGCCTCTCATACCTAAAAAGTGTCCTCCTTTGTTTAGCCATCACAATAGACTCTCTGTCATCGAATATCAATCTCTTTCTCAACCATTGAATTCTCTCTGAGCCTTCTCACCAATGTTTTTTTGATCTTACTATCTCTTTTATCATATCAGTCAGGTTAGCTCTGGTCATAAACAATTACTTGCAAAAAGGAATAGAGAGAACAAATTAAAAAGTAACAAAAGAATAGAATGAAGTAATACAACAAAAGAATAAATGGCTAAAACACTAAGCTACGAGTTTTGGTAGAATCTCTCGACAGGTCCTCCATGGCAATGGTGCCAAAACTTTATGCAAGATTTACGTGTATATATGCGGTAAGTGCACTGGTTAGTATTATCTCGTGGGTGAGCAAGAGGGTCATATTCCTCAGAGAATGACGAGAGGTTCCTATTACTTCTTTTTGACTTAATCAATAGCTTGATCTCTGTGTTGGTTCTTAAATCTATTCCTATAAACTAGTTACTAAAATACAATTGAGGATCATGAAGTGTAATTGGAAGGAGTTAGGTAAGCTTATGACAATCCATCAACAATTCCTTGTGAAATAACGTTAAGAGGTGACAATTTGATCAAGTATTGGTCCGGGAAATTCAGGGGCCTACTAGTCCTAATCTTTTGGCAACCAGGTCTAAAACACTAGGAACTTAAGATGGAATCTCTTCCATCCTAGCCTCCTATGTCCACCTTAAGTTTAAGAACTCCACTAGAAGGGCTAATCCAACCCTAATAAAAAAACCTACCTATACCCTAATCTCTCAGCGCATGCATTTCCAATAAGGCATGGGTGTTCTAATGCGTGAGAATCTCTTCCTCACAATATCAACAAAACAACATCAAACAATCATGCAATGAATCCAAGATAACTAGAAAGAATATATTAATGCCAATAAAGAATTCACAAGTAAAAGACGAGGTACATTGACATGCAATTTTCCTCGAATTTGGGTCCTCTGATGGGTATACAAGTATCAATTGGGTTCCTTGAATTGCGAGAGGAGTTTTTTTTTTTGGCAAGTTGTATATAGATTCTTTCAATGGATGGCTATTTTTTAAATGGCTTGTATGGGGGAGAACTTTTGGTAGCAGTTGGATAGATACAAATAATTGCATTTATCCTATTGCAAGGGCTATAGTGAGTAAAGAGAACAAGGAGAACTGGAAGGTGGTTCTTGGAACTCTTGGCAGAAGACTTGAGGATTACACATAGCCATCATTAGGCATTTATACTGATAGGAAAAAGGTATATGCTATAATTCTCTCATGTTTTGCTTTAGTTTTGATTGCAGGATTTCATTGTTGGATTCATCTTTTTTTGGTTTGCCTTTTGCTTTTTTTTTTTCTTTGTAATTGTATGTGGTTGTTGTGTATCAATTAATTCTACAACTTAGGGATTAATGGCTGCAATAGAGTAGTTGTTTCTACATAATGAACATAGGTACTATGTTAGACATATACACACAAATCTTAGAAAAAAATTTTTAGAGGGAAAACACTCAAGTACCAATTGTGGATTTGGGCAAGAACAACCTGCTTCCCTGCATATGAGAAAGCCATGTACATGTTGAATGGGGTATCTCAGGGTGTATGAGATTATATGAAAAACTAAGACCCTTTGCCATTAGAGTAGCGCACATTTCCAAGCAAAATTTAAGTGTGACATACTACTCAACAATTTGTGTGAATGGTTCAATAGCCAAATCCTTGGGGCTAGAATCAAAGTCATAGTCACTATGAATGAGATGATTAGAACAAAATTAATGATTAGGATACAGAAAAGGAGGGATGCTATGAAAAAATGCACAAGCATTCATTGATCTAGAATACTTAAAAAGCTAGAAAATGTAAGCAATTGAGTTGGCTTTACAATACAACTTGGTCAGGGTGCCCTAGTATTGGGTTTTAGGACCTGATGGGCAATTTATAGTCAACAAGGATGAAGGTAGTTGCTCATGTAAGAAACAGAAATTGAGTGGGATTCCTTGTAGCCATGCTATTTTAGTAAATTTTTCATACAAAGACAACTTGAGAATTATATACATGACTGCTATAAATGAGCACTTTCTTGGAGACATATAGACACATAAGGAACCTCACACATGATAGGGATTCATGGCCTAAGAGTGATCGAGGTCCCTACCTAAACCAATGAATGGGCAAAGGTCTAGGAAGACAATTCTAATTTTTATCATACGAAATGGGATTAATCTATTTTGGATAAAAAAAAACTTTAGAAACAATTCTAAGTTAATAGTATATTATACGAAATGTATGGTTAAAATTTTTGTTTCTTATCTAGATTAGGCAGAATTTTTTTGTGAAATTATAATTTATTTTTAAAAAATTTTGAACTTTAGAAATAATCCCAAAAAAAAAGAAAAATTTAAACAACAAAAATTTTCATTTCTATTCCGTCTCTAACTTTGGAAACAAGTATAATTATGTTGGAAATATATTTCCAAATCTTGAAACAGACCACTACTTCGTCGGTAATTGAATTAGCAACAAGCTTTTTATAATTGAAAAAGTTCCATTACTAATATGTTTCTAAATTTAATTAGCAATTGATAGTAAATGGAAAAAGCTTGTTTTCAACTGAAAATTTCTTGTAGTGATATTGGTTCAACTTAATTTACCTGAAAAAAAGCATTTATTGTTCATTTAGGATATAAATTGCCCGATTAGTATCTTGTCTTGTTACAATATATCCATTAATTTGTAACAAGTTCCTAAAGTATTTCTACATGTACATATTTTGCCAATTGAGAATTTAGGATAATGCCAAGAAAGAAATGCATAAAGCGGATTCAAAATTATTATTATTTTTATGTAATGTTGCGATTTTTATTTGGATTTTGATGATTATTCAATATTGATTTGAGAGTAAACATATATTTGGCATCTAGATAACCCTTCTTTTTGAAATATATAATAATTGGAATGATACAATCATGTATGTAAATAAGCAAAATAAATGTTAGCTGGCAATCTTTTAGTTAATAAAATAAGATTTGACACAATTTATGTAAAAAATTCTCATATATATTATAATTGTTAAAAGGATAATTTAGTTCAAATTTTTTATCAACTATATTTTGTATTTCATTTTGATTGATGGAATTTTTTAGGTATAAGTTGATGGAGTAAAAGTTGGATGATGGAAAGTAAATATCTAACATTTATATATCTTAGTTTTTATGAAATTTGTACATCAAAATATGGGAGAACAATCAAAAATCCGACGCCCTTCTCAAGAACACTTAAATATCTTGACTATATCCCAAGATGAAGTAGAAGATCATTTGCTTTTGAAAGGTATATCAAAGAGCTACATCCAGTGGATTTATTATGGGGAGCAATCTAATTTTGTAACTCTTAATTTGGGGAATCAATAAAATGGAAATACTATCCCGAGTGAGGAAGGAACAAAAAAATTTAACAAACTATTGAATCAAGCACAATATCGATTACTTCCATAATACACAAATATGTTTAAATTATCTTTTATTGTCACATTGTTGCACCCAAAAGTGTGTAGTCAAATTAGCATTAAGGAAATAAATATAATATTAGCCTTCTTAAAGGAGGCTTTCCCCTCTAGCACAATTTCTACATTATTATGAGACAACAAAAATTTTTAGAGACTTGGGACTTAATTTTGTGCCGATTCATGCATGTAAATATGATTGTGCTTTATTTTGGGGGAGAGTTCAAAGATAGACAAAATTGTCCTGTGTATAGAATGTCAAGATGGAAGTACAGTGTCAAGAAAATTCCTCGAAAAGTATTGTGACAAGTTTCTTGTAAAACCAAGACTCCAAAGACTGTTTATGTCTAGAAAATGGCTGAGGATATATGGTGGCATGAAAAAAATATATTCATGATGATACTCTATGGCATCAAGCAAATGAAGATGCTTGGAAAGCATTTGATAATGAGAATGAATTGCTTGATAATGATCCACGCAATAATAGGCTTGGATTAGAAACAATGATCCACGCAATGTTAGGCTTGGATTAACAACTGATGGCTTCAACCCTTATGGGATCATGAGCTCCGTCTATAGCATGTGGCCTATTATGATTTTGCCATATAACCTTCTTCCATGTATGAAAGAACCATTTATAATTATGTCATTGCTTATTCCTAGAAAAAACTCTTCTAGAAAAGATATTGATATCTATTTGAGAACATTGATATATGAGTTGAAAGATTTATGAGAAATTGGTGTGTCAACCTATGATGCTTACAAGAATAAATATTTTTAGATGCATGCTGCAATTTTGTGGACTATAAATGACTTTCTAGCTTACGGAGATTTATATGGATGGAGTATGAAAGGGTATTTGGCATGTCCTATTTGCAATGTTGAAACTCCTCATCAAAAGTTAAGGAACAAGATTTGTTACATGTAACATAGTCATTTTTTGCCTTAGGATCATGTTTGGACAAGAAGCAGATTGTTTCATGGTAAACTAAAAAATAGGCCAAAACCTAAGGAACTATCTAGGATTAAGTTGGTACAACAATTAGAGAGTGTGAAAGATATCAATTTTGGAAATTACTGTTATGACTCATCAGGATATGTATCCTATCAGTGGATTATGAGAGTTGATCCTAAGGCATAGAGAAAATAAAAAGGGAAAGAAGAGAGGAAAATAGGGTAAGGAAAAAAAACTGGAAGGAGTCCTTGTTCTCTCATATAGGAGAAGGGAGAGTGATGCACGTTTTACGTGTGTATATTCCGCAAGTGCACGGGTCATCAAGTAATACCTCATGGGTGAACAAGAGGGTCGTTGATAAGTGCTTGTGTATTAGTAATACGAAGTATTCTTTTCTTACGATGAGCATTACTTTTATCAGATTTTAGTGCTAATACATGTGTATTTGTGAACTTTCGTGCATGAAGGGTTGTGAAGCCAAATATGAAAGAAAGAAGCCAAAGTAGATTGCGATTGTACTTTGTTGATGAAGTCTTGGAGTGAACAAATGTGAAGACACAAGTTGTGATCGAAGATACGTGAATGTGTGCCAACCTCCATGCGCTCAAGAAATTACATTGTTTGGAGGGGCACAAAAGCGGTCACATTTGCTTATTTCGACTTGTGCAATGTTAGCAAGATCTTCACCAATATGACATTTTATTGAAGAAGCGATACGATCTACGGCATAGACGTGTGCCCGTTTATGTTGCCTCGATGAAAAGTGTGAATTCAGGAGTAATTCTGGCGGAGTACTGTAGCAGGTTACTGTTCACATCCCGCAGAAAATTAGATTTCCAGAAATCCACATGGGCATGTGGAAATTCCACATGCCCATGTGGATGCCCGATTCCAGCCCTTTATAAAGCCGTGACTTGTACCAATTTGGGGATCCATCTTTCATAATTTTCTCCATCTTTTCTCCAACTTTTGGGAGGCTTGCGGCTGGGGTTTAGAGGGGTTTTGGCAAGGGTTTTGGAGTGATTTTACGGTTTTGACACCGCGTTTCTCTTGGAAGATAGTTATTGGGGAAGCTTTCGTTGGCATCGATCCAGCGAGGTGTACCCCAGGCTTGATAATGGAACCTTTGGAGAGTATGAGGCCACTCCACAAGACCATCGACACGAACACCGAGGGGGTTTTCTTATGGATTACATGTTTCTACTTTCAATTTCATTATTGATTATATCTTGCTCCATGGAGAGCTAAACCCCCTAGTGGGTATTTAGACTTGTAAACCCTAAGATATTATTGTTTTATTGACATTTTATTATGTTTTCCTTAATTCATGTCTTTAATTGAGTTACAATTTTGAATGCTTGTTGAATGATTTCTCTCTTACAGTAACACTAGGGTTGAGAGTCCATCTTTGGTAGCCTTTGTGGATGAGTGACACACCATGAGGGTTAGACAATGCTAGATTGGAGAGGGTTGAGAGGGTGAGTCGAAAGGTAGCTGAGCGTCCCCTTTCCCCTCCGGTGTGATTTATCCTATCTCCATATTCCTAGAGTTCTTTGCGGTCATAATAGAGTGAAGTGCTAAGAGAGGAACTCCACTGGAGCTTAGTTGTATGAGCAATAGAGTGAAGCATTGAAGTAATTCTTAGTATCTGGGGCTTAATTGTGACTAGGGGTCTTTCGCCTGGAACAAAGGGTTAGATCTACATATAGGAATAGGGTTTATCACTTGGAATCCCTAGAGTTTCTTGCAACTGTACACAGTGTGAGGTGTTGAGACTAAGTGATTTCTCCGCTGGGGCATAGTGTATAGTTAGTCACGGTTGATCTTAGGTTTGGGACCGTGTATTTTAGGATTTCCATGACTCATTAAGCATTATTTAGGGGGCATAATAGTTGGTCTTGCACTTGAATCAATAACCCTAGGGGGAGCAATGTCCGAGTGCCCCACTTTCTATCGATTGTCTTTCCTCTCATTTTATCGTGCCTCTCTTTCTTATTTTCTTTAGTCTTGTTCACATTGATTTTTATCCACACTATTATTGTTTCATCTTCACTTAGTTAAGTAGAAATCATTGTGTTTCTATTCACTGTTCCCTGTAAATACGATAACCCACTCACCTGGAATTTATTACTTCGACAAACCGTGTATTTGCGGGCCACAAGCAAGGGGCGTTGTCAGTCGTATTTCTCAACAAACAGTGAGAGGCTCCTATTACTTCCTTTCACATAATCAATAGCCTGATGTCTATGTTCACTCTTGAATTTATTCTTACAAGCTAATTACTAAAATACAATTGAGTATCGTGAAGTGCAATTAGAAGGAGTTGGGTAATCGTATGATGATCTCCTCAATAATTACTTATTATATAACATTAAGATGTGACAATTTGATCTAGTATTGGACTAGGGGAATTCAAAGGCCTACTGGTCCCAATCTTTTGGCAACAAGGTCTAGGAACTTAAGATAGAATCTCTTTCACCCCAGCCTCCTATGTCTACCTTAAGTTCCAGAACTCCACTAAAGGGCTAATCAAACCCTAATCAATAAACCTAGCTATGCTTAATCTCTTAATGCATGCATAGATTTAACATGATATGGGTATTCTAATGCATGGGAATCTCTTCCTCACAACATTAACAAAATAGCATCAAATAATCATGCAATGAATCCAAGATAACTAGAAAGAATATATTATTGCCAATAAAGATTCACAAGTAAAGGTCAAAGGTAAATTGACATGCAATTCCCCTCGAATTGGGGTTCTCTAAGGGATATAACAAGTATCAACCAATGAATAAAAATAATCCACAAGAAAAAATAGCAAAAGAATTCCCTAACTAACTCCCTCCAATAGATCACCGACGGAAGAGGTTGAAAAGATTCCAAGATTGTCAAGAAAACACTAAATCTCTTCGCGCGCTCTCCACTATCAATGCAAGTTGAATCCTCCTTGAGAAACTCGCTAGAATTTGTTGAAATAATGATGAATCTTGTCTCCAAATACACAGGTTTCCAAAAAATCCAGCTGACTCTAACCAATTTCAGCCAAAGAATCCCCTTTTAATAATAGAACCTAGGGCTATTTATAAACTGTGGTTCACTAGAGGCTCACAAAAATCGTGATCAAATTTATTTCTTGGGCCACAAGCTGTATCCTGGCACAATCTGGCTCTGGGTGTTGTCTATCATGACCATGGTCATTGTCAATGACAATGGCTATTGTGAAGGTCATAGTGCATGCTGTAATGCTTTCCTGTGGTCATGGACACTAGCACGGACAGATCATGGCCGTGGTGAGGCTGTGGTAATCTTTAAATGGTTGGTTTTGGTCTATTTTTTCTCCAAACACCTCAATATTTGCTTCTTTGGCCCTGAAATGCATTTAAAGTCCATGGTGAATGAAAGAATGAAATTTCATACTAATTTGATACTAAACACATAAGATTTTATGCTAAATGTAGTGCAAATAATGTATAAAATATCAATGCTCAAGCACTTATTAGAGAGGCTAGGGGGTTGTCATGATCTCTTAGAGTTGATCTTAGTCTACTGGTTTGGGCTTTGTTTAGTTTCTTGCCTTGTTATCTTGTTATCTTGTTATCTTGTTGAATTTTAGTTGTTTAGCTCAATGTTCAGGATTTGCATGTAATTTGTATAATGTCCAAGCTGGTGAAGTTACTTGTTTCCCATCTTTGTGTCTAAGTTTGCCCATCACTTTTTTGACGAAATCCCTCATGAGCCAATTTATGTGATAAAGAGCAATAAGTAGTAGGAATCTTACCAATTTTGACAAGATCAATGCTCCGTTAAAGATGTTTAACTATGCACATAGCTAGGAGCATCGCGATCCTCTGCTTGCTACCCAGACGGGGTGCGATGAGGTGTACAAGGGTGTGAATACCTTGCCACTGGATCAATGTCGGGACAAGAAGCTTGTCAATGACCCCAATGCGGTGGTGAACTACTCTTTTCAGGAGCATAAGTATGACAAGGCTACTATTAAGTTTGAGAGAAGAATTGAAAAATTGAATGATTAGTATTTTTTTTCTTGGAGGAAGATGGCTAGGTGTTTGTCTAAGACTGTAGTCACAAGCATTGCTGGTATTATTGCACAGGGTTGCTAGTGTTGTTCCCATCACTGATACTGGCTAGGATGAGACAAGTATGGTTGAGATAAGTATAATTGTTGCTAGTGAGAGTGGTGAAAAATTTGCTTGTATTCTATCTAAATTTCAAGTTGATGAAGTTTTTCATCAATTGTTTGAAGAAATGAGTGAGGGTGATTTAGTGTCATGGAATACCGTGCATTGTGGTGCATTTCACTATTTGGAGAAGGGGAAATAGAAGGTTATTAACAATGTCATAATTGGCCATGTCGACTTTGGCAAGTTGACCACTGCGTAAACCACCATTGAGATTGGTTCCTTATATGAAGGTATTAACTTCTACATCTTTATCACCCATGCCAAATTTGAGGAACTCAACCGAGACTTATGTAGGAAGTGCATTGAGTTTGTGGAGATGTGTTTCTGTGATGCCTAGATTGATGAAAGTATAATCCATGATGTTCTTCTTATTAAAGGCTCCACTAAGATTCCCAAAATACAACAATTGCTCTAGGACTTCCTCAACAAGAAAGGGCTTTGCAAGAGCATCAACCCTAATGAGGTTGTCACTTATAGTGCTGTTGTTCAGGTAGCTATTCTTAATGGTGATGGTAATAAGAAGGAGCAAGACTTGCTGCTTCTAGATGTCATTCAGATCTTGTCTTGTAACTCCATAACAAGTGGTTGGAAATAGGAATTATATCTAGTTGTTATATCTCTGTATATTGATTCTCTAACTATAGTAGTTTTGGTTGGAAAAAAGATTTCTCTACAAGTGCAGTAATCACTTGTTGCTCTACCTGGAAAAGAGTTGATTGCAAATGATGATGGATTTGTTGGAGTCTTTACTGAGCATAAGTGTGAAATTATGCAGAAGTTCCAGCTTGATGAGCTTCGGCATTCCATTTCTTTTCTTGAAGCATTTCTTCAAATTGCATTTGTAGATGTTATTATTCTGAACTAAGTTAACTTGGTTAATAAAGAGCATAGTGGATCTGTGGGTATTATAGAAGACTTGGTGGAGGATGTCCATATCATCAATTCACTCGTTTCAAATCCCTTCTGAAAGATAGCAAATCTATAATTGCCAAGAGTTGTCATGATCATAGTGTTCAAAAAGTAGAATAGGTTTTACCTGTTCAACAATGGCTTCAAACAGAGTAGCAATTGAACAAGATTGTCATTATAGGTTGTCATCTAAATGAGGAGATTCACACCCATACTTTAGAACCATTTTCCAGGGAATGAAGAACTGCACAATTTATGCAGTCTTTATTGCCATCCATATTGTGTTTGGGTTTATAATTATTACACTAATTTGGAAATTTTACTTCTCACCATTGATAGTTTTGATCATTACTAGCTTGAATGATGGTGGTTATCTAGCGTTGATGGCGGTCATATTCTTCTAGGCTATGAAAGATATTGACTTCTCAGATAAATTTAAAGCTACATCTTTAAGGTATAGTAGCGATGAAATGATTGCTGCTTTATATGTACACGTCAATATTGTAAGGAAAGCTCTCATTTTGGTTATTCAATCTTGCAACTATTTCTTCATCAATTATAAAAAATTTCTCTTAGGCAATGCCTTTGATTTTAATGAAGCCCTAGTCTGCATACACGACTATGATGGTTTTCCCTCGAGTGTTTTCGGTGCATTTTGACCTTGAAGACAAGGTCAAGCTTGATGAATGGGGTAATGTTATGACTCATCAGGATATGTATCCCATAAGTGGATTTCGAGAGCTAATCCCAAGGCATAGAGAAAATAAAAGGGAAAGAAAAGAGGAAGATAAGGTAAGGAAGAAGAACTTGGAAGGAGGCCCTATTCTCTCATGGAGGGGAAGGAAGAGGCTAGTAGGTTGTCATAATCTCTTGGAGTTGATCTTAGTCTACTGGTTTGGGATTGTTATCTTGTTATCTTGCTGAATTTTAGTTGTTATTCTTGTTCTCAGTTATTTGTTGCTTGTTTAAGTGAATATGTGAATGTGTGAATGAACTCTTGTGAACTTGGAGAATTATATTGCTATGAATATTATTGAATGTGGAGGTTGAATTTCATTTTGAAAAGCTTAATTGAGTGTATGCATTGATTCTTAATAGTTGCACATTGAATATTTTGTGAAGATTCATTACAATTACATCCAAGTAATAGGAAGAGGAAACGAACTTGTATCGAGTTGAATTGGACTAAAAAGAGCATATTCTTTGAGTTACTTAATTGAAAAATGTTAAAGTTATGACACATAAATCAAAATTTTAATATTTTCGTCAAATTGGTCATTATTTATATAAAAATAAAAAAATAATTTTTTTAAAATATTGTTTTTCAAAAAAAGGTCTGCCCAATTTAAATTAAAAAAATTGAAAAATACATTCTTTTTAACTACCGACTAAACAGACAGTAGAGCTTTTTACAAAAATATTTAACACTAGGTCCAAAAATAAATAAGGAAATACATTTTAGAGAAAGAGCACAAATATTTGACACTAGGTCCAAAAATAAATAAATAAACAAATAAATACATTTTAGAGAGAGAGAGAGAGAGAGAGAGAGAGAGAGAGAGAGAGAAACATTTACTAAGCTTAGAAGCTCAGAGCCCATGATCAAAAGGCCTGAAAAGCCTTACAATTCCCAAATCAGCCCACAATGAGATACTTAACACAAAGCAAGGCACAACTCTTCCCACATGTAACTTTCTGTGTGCAGTGACTGACAGATAAGGTCCTGCTCGGAATCCTCCTCCATCACCACCACCGCACTGCCCTCGTTGCCTACCAAGCTCCATGCTTGTGTCCATTTCCGTTTCCCTTTCTTCTTCTCACTGCTGCCCTTCTTTCCTCGTCTTTCTCCCTTAGAACCGCCTACTGTATTTGCCTATGGCTTCTGCTGCCTGTTCTTCTACCTGCATTCCTCGCCCTGAGCTCTTGGGACGCTCTCAGTCCCTGTACAATGGGAAGCCGCATTTGAAACCCTGTATTGATGTCAGGGTTCTTGATATTTCTTCTTGTGGTGAGCTCCCTCTCTGTTAGTTTGTGTAGCTTGTACATTTATCTGTCGTTTGTTTGTTTGAGAATTTCAACTGAGATGAAGAATTTCATGTCTTTGGTTGAGCAAGTGTTGAGTTTATTTCTTATTTGAGTTGCTTTTGGACTAAAAGAAGTCTGGATTTGACCTTTATATTGCTTTATTTTAGTCGAGGAAATTGGTTCTAAGATAAAATTTTGATGTACTGAATGTCATGCTTTTGAATTACTTTCGAGAGTTGCTGTCAAGGTAATGGATTTCATATATTTGGTAGAGCAAGTCTGGAGTTGAGCTAGCCTTTTAATTTCTGTAGTTTCAGATGGAAAGAAAAGTGGATTTCTCCTTTAAATTAAGTTGTTTTCAAATTAAGCTATTGGCCATACTAGATAGATTCCTGTCAGTGACATAATCTGGTAGAGAAAATTGATCTTGAGATGAATTTTTGGTATACTGAAAGGTATTCCTTTAGATTAATCTTTGTAGGTTGTATAAGAATACCTTTTGACATACTGAATGGCATATCTTTGGTTGAAGAAGTGCAGGGTTAAATTCATTGCTCTAGGCAAGAGAAGAAGATTCCTTCTCTAATTTACTTTTGTTTTCCAAGCAAAAGAATTGGTTAGATCCCTATTACTGACATAGTCTTATCAAATGGCAAATGGATGAAACTTTATCCAAGAAATTTTTGAGTAAGCATTTATCATGCTTTGGTTATTGTCAATATTTTTTTATGGTGAAATTCCATGAGAACGTAAAACTGGTCTGGGCTATATAACACAGTTGCCTTTACCTTTAGTATAATGCTAAAGAAGTGTATAGTATGGTTCATTGTCTGAAGAATTTAATATTAGAAAGCTATTTTTTAAGTATGAACTTATGTCAATGTAGTGTTCCAATATATCTAGCCCCCTTTGCTGAATATAAATGATAAATATAAAACTTGTGCTGAAAACTGCTTGTGTCATGAAACATCATATCTTATTATGGGAAATCTGGCGCTATGAGTCGACCAGTGGAGATCCTGTCACATTGGATGAGAGTAGAGATAGGCAGTATTCATCTTTCCTAAAGACACATACTAGCTTTTCTATCCGAACTGTGTAACAAATAGCAAATGTTGATTGATCCAAAGTATTAAAGTATATAATAGCATTCACACTCCATGGTTAACTATGCCCACAGTGACATCAAAGTGCAGGAGATAGTTAACCATGTTCATGGTGACTTCCCAGTGCAGGAGTTAAATGACCAAAAGATCTGATAATGCTGTCTTCTCTAGTTATTTCAAGAGCTCCAGTTTTATTTCTTGTTGACTATTGATTTAGCATCGCAAGAATTAAACTATTGCTTGGCTTTATATTTAACCTGCCACCTGAATTATGAGGTGATAATTTAAGAAGATGAATGTAAACGGTGGTTATTTAAGCATCTAAAACTCTCTTATTGTGTAAAGGGACATCTTATGCATGTAGGCTTAGCTCTTGCTGTAATTTGTCTTTCATAAGTGATAATTATGTCTTGAAACTGAATATGTATCTATTTATCATGCAAATGGCCTCAGCTTGTTGGACTAGTTTCCCACCCTTTATTTTCTTCTATGGTTCCTTGAAAGACCTACAAAACTTCATTGTAGAATTTGTTTGATTCTCTTTCTTTTGCATATAATAAAAGCCTTATCATCGAATACTCTACTAGTCTTATATCATACTTATTATATCAAATCATGTGGTACAAAGTGTTTGGAATGTTGTTATGTCAGATCTTTTTTTTTCCCATCTTTTGCATCAATACTGCAATAGATATTATCATATTATACAGACCTTTCGGGCATAGTGCTTCTCTTAATTGCATGTAGTTGGTCCTCTGATGTACATGATAATCTGTCAAAAGAAGTAAATAGATGTTTTTTTTGTTCATGAGACTTTCTTGTGACGTTTCCCTCGTCAAAGTTTTTGGTGTTCTCCTACCATGTTTCTTTTTGTGCATTTAAGTGCTACTTGACAATTTCCATGCTTATAATATGTAGGTGCTCCAAGGTCTCAGCAAATATTTCCCGGGAAAAATGCATTAAGACTAACTTCCATAAAAGACAAAGGATTGAGTTCTGTGTGGAAGCATTGCTTTCAAATACCAAAGAAATCATACTTGAAAGGATGTTTTGATGAAATGCAACATACATTCCTTACTAAAGCAGTTGCTACAATGGAACCAAACTGTTCCAGTCAAACTGAAAATGGCTGCAGATATGGCTCCAATCCAGAGTTGGGTTCTGATTCAAATCCTCAAGTTTTTCAAAGTTCAATTGATGTATCTATTGAAATGGATGACAGAGAAAAGTTGAGAAGAATGAGAATTTCAAAAGCTAATAAGGGAAATGTACCATGGAACAAGGGACGGAAACACAGTGAGGGTGAGAAAATTTTTTGTTGATTTCTTTTTGTATATCCATTCCTATATATTCTCTTTTTTATTGCTCAACTCATATTTAAATGTCATTAATACAAATTGCATGCAGAAACCCTTAGAAAGATCCGGGAGAGAACTAGAATTGCAATGCAGGACCCCAAGGTGATGTCATGTAAGGGCTATTGAAATTACTGCTTCCATATCACTGAGAATATCACAACTTGATGGTAGTTCAAGCAACTTTCTAAACAAAGAGATACTACTTAAAGGAATCCTGCCAGTAAAAAATTCATTTTTTTTGAAATTTGCTTTTCTTTTTAAAAGTTAATGCAATGATGCTATTCTACTTAACATATTAGTTGTCCGTTTTGTAAACTAGCTACTTATTGTTCACTTCTTCTTTATTCTGTCTTCAAGTCTGTTGGGTAGGCACTTGGGTAAAGTATTTTCCTTTACTGATTTGGTGTGGCTACAAAATTTTTACTCTTGATAATTGGTATCCATGAATTTTCTGCTATCTTAACTACCTTGCACTTGCTATGTAAAATGCTATGTATGCTCCTCTCTTTAACAGTAGCCACAGTTATTTGGTATATATTGAATGTTGAGTATTTTGATTTACAGGTCAGAATGAAGTTAGTCAACTTGGGACATGCCCAGAGGTTGGTATTCTTCCCTAGTGTTTATTGGCCTGGTTATTTTTTAATGATACAACCAAGTCTTTATTTTTGAAGTTGTTACTAATTTTCTGCTTATTTTCTTGACTTCCTTGTAGTTTTAGGTTTTTCTCCCTCTTTTGATAAGATCCTTTTTTAAGAACAAAATTAAAACTTGTATCGAATACAAGATGCGGAGATCACGTAAAGTGAAAGGCTATTAGACTATGCTTTAGCTGCCATTCTAAAGAAACCTCGAAACCTAAAAATATGTAAAACCAAATACCCCTTTCCTGATGAATCAACATTAGGAGTTTTACCTTCATGTCTGCTTCTGCAGATCGTATCAACCTACCTCCAGGCCTTCTGTTGCTAACTTATCCCCAGACCCCTGTTTCTTGTCCCTCACCAAGCACATTCTGTTCATCCAGACTATCTCAATAAAAATCCTGTTAGCTCTCTGCTTTCCTTTGAAGGCTCGTGTGCTTCTTTCTTACAAAGGTAGCATCATATGGCCATATAACAGTCGAGCTCCATGCAAACCAAAGTTTACAAACAAATCAAAACTCTCTTGTAGGTGAGAGTACATCTGCTGCAATTTTACATTCACATTGTCCAGAAACTTCAAACAATTGCAATATTTTCTTTTTCATGCTTCTTGGAAGCATGCAAGTAACATGGTTTCCCTAATCATCTCAACCTAATCGATTGGATTGTACTACAGTTGAGCAGTTTGCAACCCTTTAATCAAAACAATAGTGGCACCACCCTTCGGGGTGTTCGAAATAATATTTTGCTTTTTTTTTTTTTCCCTTTTTAAATTTTTTTGTTCCCTTATAAATGTTCTTAGGGGCTTTGGCCATCAACATGAATCCAAGTGTAGTTCACAAATTTTCAAACTGACTTTTTAGTGCCTTTTAGTGTATATTTTGGCAACTTATTATTCTGTAGTGTTAGAATATTTTTCATTCAAAGTTGAAACTTATTGTAGTGTCTTCGACTCTTCTGTGATCGAGTGGTGGTTGGTAGCAACAGTGTTTTCATCTTGACACATCACGCTTTAATCCAAAGTCAGGCTTATGGCAACTGCCATGATGATAAAGGACTGAGAAGTAGATCTCGTGAATGCAGTAATATCAGGACTGTAGGACAATTTTTTAGTAGATGAATGAGAAGATGGTTGGTATTTCTTTTTAATAATTTTGCCAATGTCATTGGCTGCAAGAGAGCAGCCAGTTGCCAAGGAATAACATCACGTTGAATGTTCTTTTTCAAACCACTGATAAGACATTTGATCAACACTATAGGAGAAATCCCATCATTTCTATTTGCCAAGGCCGTGAATGTAGAATAATACTCCGAAACAGAGTCAGTTTGCTGTAGTTATATAGTGCATAACGAGGGCATTCAAAAATAGATGGTCCATAAGAAGTTTCAACAGCTTTTGTGAGATCAGACCAAGAAGTACGATACCCTGAGTTTTGTAAGATCTGAAACCCATGGGATTACTTGACCATCCATATGAACAGCAGCAATTTTAAGACAATATGGATTGGCGATGTCATAGTAATCGAAGAATTGTTCAGCATGAAGGATCCACTGTAATGCATACATGCCATCAACGCAAGTCTAACTTGACTGACCTGAACGGAGCTGGGATGCTACCCTTCTACTTGGAATGATGAGTGGTTCTGAATGTTAGAGTGGTAAACCTGAGGACGAAGGCTGTGAACTGGAAACTGGTTGATATTCAAGGTATTTAAAAATGGAAGCAATTGATTGTGCCAGCATGGTGAAGCGCTCGTCAACCCGGTCATCTTGTTGGTCCATCATTGTCAACATCATCTCCACTTTAGCAATAAGGTCTTTGAATTGGGTAGCCTCTGCCATAGAACGAAAGCACCAATGTAATATGCCAACTTCGCAAGAAAAACTTCAATGAAGAATCTGAACAGATTATAGGATAAAATAGGAACACCACATTCCAATAAAAGCTTCAACAAGCTTGATTCCAAGTAATAGAAACTCATGCTAATATAAACAGCAGCATCTTCAGATGGTTTGCAGAGATTTACTCTCATGAACAATTATTTTAAGCAAAAACAACAGCAACTAACATATAAGCAAGATGAAATAAAGGAGATAATCAGGGCTCATAGTCTCTTTTGAAACCCTAGAAAATGCAGAAGCTCACTTCACAAGTGAGCCTAATTTCCAGCCATCTTTTTCCTTACTCCTTCCTCAAGCCATGATGAAATCTTTATATAATATGTTCCCCATCCTGTGCCTTGTGCCCATGCATCACCCTTCGTTCTCTACCTAGCCTTGCGCCTACGCGTTGCTCTTCATTCTCTACCTTGCCTCGTGATAATTGCTCGCTTTCTCGAGACAATTCTCCCTCACAATTTTCCTCCAAATGGCCATCTTTGATTCAGCTTATCTGCTCCACTAATGTGCCCCCCCTTGAATCTTTTGCTTTTCGCACACCCCATTGTCTTAAGCTCCTCCA
The DNA here is from genome assembly GCF_009730915.1 of Dioscorea cayenensis subsp. rotundata. Lineage (NCBI taxonomy): Eukaryota > Viridiplantae > Streptophyta > Magnoliopsida > Dioscoreales > Dioscoreaceae > Dioscorea > Dioscorea cayenensis. The sequence continues at coordinate 8,557,618 of NC_052474.1, forward strand.
CACACCCAGCCTTCTATCACCTTGCATGGTCCTGTATCAATACCCCTTTGCATTCGTATTGCTCGGCTAACTTTCTTACCCCTTCCTCAAACCATTGTCTTAAATTGTTGTGCACATAAGCGATTGGTCTGCATCCCAAAAGGACACCTAATAGGAAGGGTTGCCCCTCACTTATATGCACATGGCCACATCCTCAATTAGCCGATGTGAAACCAATGTTGGGTCCATTACATGCATTCCTAATTAAAGCTTGACGCCCTCGTCAGGCCCTAGTATATAGTTGGCCACCCTGTTTGAGCGGCCTGTCAAGTCCGACACACTCGAGGGATTTATGTCGTTACCCATACATATGCCAGAGGATCCCAGCAGGAAGGCAGCTAGCCCAGCCCAAGCCCCAGCCTGGGCCCACACCAGTCAATCAATGAAAGCACCATTTGTTGTGCACACAAGCGATGGGTCCACATCCCAAAAGAGCACCCTAATACGGAGAGTTGCCCCTTACTTATATGCACATGACCACCCCTTAATTAGTTGATGTGGGACTAATTGTGTGTCCGTTACAAAGAATTTACTTACTTGTCAAATGTATTTCATTGCTATTTTCAATAACATTAGGCTTCATTAACACTAAAATTTTTGGTCAAAATTATAATAATTGGTTTTGAGTCTTCTCCTTTAGAAGTGGCTTGCTCACATTTCTTTAGAAAAAATAATAGCTATGTTAAAAAAAATTCATTCTTTTACAAAAGTAGTGGAATTTATTCAAACTATACTCTATATCCCCAAGAATTATAAAGCAATTTATTTACTTCATTGCCGTGTTTAGCACTTTGGGCACGACTCACCTGCTATTGCAGCAATCTCAAACCAACCATCGTGATAGCCTCATTCTGTAGCTATTTGATTGAAATTGAAATGTTCTCATAATGGCTTGAACATGGTTAATAGCTAATATGCTTTGGTTTTGATCTAAATGGAACAAAAAACAAAATTGAAATTTTAAACCATGGCTGGAACATTATGTAATGGTATTCTTTGATTGATTTACTTATGCTTCTCTTTATATCGCATGAAACAAGTTGGGGCTCAATCATGACCAACTGTTTAGTTAAGTTGATTGACATTACATAAAAATAAATGTTCTTTTCTGAATTGACTCTAAAAAAGTTAACTTACCTGTCAATGCTATAAAAAGAAAGGCCACCATACTAATCCTAATTAGAAATTGGTTTTCAGGTTTGACCTACAATAACTTTGCCTGCCTTGCGTATGTCACTTCATTTCTTTCTTTTAACTCCACACTTGAATTGATAAAATTTTGATTTTTGGATCATCTTTCAACTTCAATGCATGTCATTCCATCAAGTTTCAACTTTGATTCATGACTATTCTATGTTGGGATATTCCTCAATTAATGAGCCTCTCCAAGTGGTTTGAATAACTGACTATTAACTAATATTGATGATCGGGTAGAAACCTAGTTTGAATTAAATATTAAGGGTTGGAGAAATGTCTCATAAAATTTGGAGTTCACATTGGTTGGAACTCTACTTGAAATTTATGGGCAGAGGATCCCCGTATTGGTTGTCCTTGAGATTAACTGATATTAGATTCTATGCTTCTCTGTGTTTCAAGGTTATGGTTTAGCTTTGCAAGTTGGTGGAACTTACTGGTACTATAGGTTCTTTTTATTTTTTATTTTCTTAATTCTTGCCCTAATTGTAAAAGAAGATCTGCATCATCACCAACTCATGGGCATTCAAGACATGTAACGAAGTCCTAACACTTGTGTTGCGTGATAAATTGGACAATATAAGCAATGATAAGGTTATTGCATTATCTTTTATGTTGCTAAGCTTATATGAGATTGGTATTTTCAAGTGTACACCCACCTACAATCCTGTGGAACTGTGCTGAAATAGTGGAATACGTTTAAGCATGCAGGGTACAATTAGTTGGAGATAACTGATCCCGAGTTTATTAGTAACAGATGAAATCAAGTTTATATAAAACGCATAAGTTAGCTTAAACAATTCTCGGAACCCTATTATGTACTAGAAGAAATGAAGGTTTCCAGAATTGGCTCTAATAGCATTTTGATTGATTTGCATAAACTACATTAGATTGTTATTCTTAGCATATGTCATGTGGGTTCCATCACCAATAAGAATTTGGTCTCCTTTGGTTTTAAGGTTGCTCCTTACGGATTTATAAAGCCATAAGTGACAGGTTTGAACCTTGACCCACAAGATAGTTGCGGAGATGTTATGATTGGCTCATGGTTTCATGTAAGCATAGCAATGGTGTTTGATAATGTTATAAAGAGATAATTATGGATGAAGTCTTATGCAAATGATTGATTCCTGGATCCGGTACCTTCAAGTGTTCTTTCATACAGCTTTCTTTTAATTTTTGCTCAGAGTTCTCATGATTCAGTCTTCATTGTGTTTGAGGTGTGCAAAGTTTGTTCTTAACATATTAAAAAAGGTAAAGAATTTTTTTTCACTTTCATGTTCTTTTTTCATTTGTGTCAACTGTGTTAGGGTAAGGGACATTACACATGACATTTGGCAGCTTGGGACAGTTGCAGTCTAAATTACTAGATTTCATGGTCACTTCACTTTGTAGTATTTCAGTTTGGACCAATCCAGGGACTTTTGTTCAGAGTGGTCCAGTTTTAAGGTATTACATTTCTCTGTCTCAAAAAGAAAAAAAGAAAAATTGGTAGGGCCATATTTTGTTACTGCAACCTTAAAAAAAATTTCAGTCTTAGCTGGACCATTTTACTGGCAAGGTTTTGCAATTACCGGATGATGACTTAGATGCACTGCTGTGTCTCATTTACTTCTATTAATATGCAGTGAGGAAACACGAATTAAAATTGGAGTTGGAGTGAGGGAGGGTTGGCAACGACGACGACAAAAACAAATGGTGCAGGAGAGCTGCTTGTTTGAGTGGCAGAACTTGATTGCACAAACATCTCGAAAGGGATATTATGGTGAAGATGAGTTACAGTGGGATTCATATGAGCTCCTTGATGAAAAGTTGAAACAGGAGTGGTTGGAGAGCATTGAGATGAGAAAAAGCATGCCAAGGCCTAAAGGCAGCAAAAGGGCACCCAAATCTGCAGATCAGCGGAGGAAGATTTCAGAGGCCATCTCTGCAAAATGGGCAGATCCTGTAAGTCCAAAACTTCCCAGTTTTCTTGATATGTTTTGAATTTGTTTGTGACATTTCTTGGGCAATCCGCTCCAATAACTTGAGAGGTTCCCATGCATTTTATTAATTTGTTTATCTATCTTGTCTAGGAATATCGTGCACGAGTTTGTGCTGCGCTGTCCAAGTATCATGGCACTACTTCTGGCGTTGAAAGAAAACGCAGAAGTAAGCCGAGTGGTGAGTCTGTGAAGAGGGAGCCGTTGAGGATGAGAACTTCAAAATCTAAAGAAAGCAAGTATGAGGCAAAGATTGTTAAGAAGACAACTAGGACGAGAAATGCAACCCCATCCTATAGAGACCCATTGGCCAGTTCTAAGTTAGAGATGATTAAGAATATCAAAGCACAAAGGGAAGCAATGGAGAACAAAAAACGAGAAGCCACTGAGAGGGCGAAGTACGTTCTTCATGTTTACCTGTTATACTGTTGAAGTGTTTCTTTTTATTTATTTATTTATTTATTTGTATGATCAGGTTACTGATTGCTGAGGCTGAGAAGGCTGCTAAAGCTTTGGAGATCGCCGCACTGAAAAGTCCTCTTGCACAAGCTTCGCTTTTGGAAACCAGGAAGTTGATTGCCGAAGCCACAAAATCCATTCAAAGTATTGAGAATGGAAAGATGATATTGCTGGAGAAGGCAGAGGATGTATCGATCTCTGCAGGAGGATTAGTGAACAATTCTCAGCTCAGTTCTGGGCTCTCAAACAATGACGACTTTTCAGTTGAGCATGTAGTAAATGGGAATCCCATCAAGATGTCAAACGGACGCTTCATTGTCGGCTCTCAGAGTGAGCGAAGTGATGGTGATCCGCGGAAATATGAAATTGAAAATGCAGAGTATTCTTCTATAGCTAAACCACAATTTTCCTCACATGATGTGCAGAAATTTCATTCAGCTGATCTACTGGCCAATGCATTCAAGTTGAATGGCTCTATGAGATATGAGAACCTGACATCTGACAGTGATGAGGAAACAGCCTCAGATGTGAATTCAGGTGAAACTATATCGGCATCTGCAACAACCAAAACTAAGAAGTGGGTATGTGGGAGACTAGTTGAAGTAGAAGAGAATCAAACAACTATCGGAGAGCATGACTTTTTGGAGGCATGACAGGTTACCAATAAGCTCTCAAATGTCATGATCTGTTTTTCTAGTTTGTCATGGATGAGGTCTATTGAAGGTTATGCTTTGATCTTCAATATTTGTCTAAAAATCTATTGATCTTTGTAATATATTGCCAGTAGCCAGGCACTAGGTAGAATTCATGGTAGACTGATGAAATCTGCAAAAGCTTGTACTCCCAAAGTTGTAGGCATCCATCCTCTCGGACAATTGTCCATGTTTTGAGTTTGAGTTGAAAGCTTCACTTTTGAAACTGCTACTTGTCACCTTTTCTAAATAGGTCATTCACATATATTTACTTAGTAATGTTATTGGTACAAACAATAGTTATTAACTTATTCTTATAAAAAAAAAAATGAATGATAGCCAACATTTATTCCTCATGAGTATTACTCGTATTTAAAGTAATATCTCCTGTATTAATAGATGGGGACCTATTAATTTTTTCTAGCATTACTTGAGATATGTTTTAGTATTTTAATTAACCACATCGCCAAAAATCTAGATATATTGGTTTTGATATTAGTATTTGTGGGTGGATATGGCAACAGAGTGGGGATGTAGAACGTCTCTGAAAATCATTTTCTTCCGTTGTCTTCTAATTAACCTAAATAAAGTATATGAATTTCAACCAAATAATAATAATAATAATAATAATAATAATAATAATAATAATAATAATAATAATCCCCAATAATAATACATCATATGTGGAAATTGCCCTAAAGAAGAAATCGCTGTAATTTTTGCAGATGCCCCAAAACTCGGGCTGTAGTGTTCTACACTCCATGAGTTTTTTTGCTCTCTGCGTCGAAGTCGTAGTGTTGCAGATCAGTTTTTCGGCGTGAGTGAGAGGAAGTTTGTGGGGAGGGTTGGGGGGTGGGGGGTTCTTAGGGCTACAACCATTTGAGCCGTTTGCTTGTCTTCTCTCAACTCGCGTCTCCATCCATTTTTGCGGCACATCCTCTGTAAAATTCAGTTTTTCCCTTTCCACCGGTGTCTCGAAGGAGAAGTCTCGCGCAAGTATTCGGCATTTCATCAGTTTGCAATCTAAGGCATTGATTATAGTTTTATGTTAACTATTTTGTTACAAAGAAATATTTTTCGGTTTTGTTTTGTGATTTTGTTTTTATTAGAAGACATTGAAGCCTGCTGGGGGATTTATCGGCTGTGGTTTTTTTAGTCTGCAAGGAGATTTCTCGGCTAGGGTTTTGTTTTGTTTTACATTTTCATCTGTGTCCACCATGGATTTAAAAACCGGACCGGTTGATGAACCGGTTGGCCAACCGGTTCACGGTTCAACCGGTCCAACCGGTTTGACACGCCGGTCCAACATTTTTTATTTTTTTTAAATTTTTGTTAAAATAATAAATATGAAAAAAATCATAAAATTATAAAAAAATTCCAAAAAATCAACAAAAAATGGTGAAAAATAGAAATTTAATAAATATAACTATACAATTAAAATTTTATATTTTTTACTAGCTCACAAGTCACAATTCCTACTTGAATTTTATTTTTAAAATATAAATATACAACTACAAGTCTACAACTCTACAAATCTACAAGACTCAAGACAAGAGTCACAAGACTATATTAAAACCAAGGCTAACAAACAAGCTCACCACAAGAATTCAAAACTTCCACTTCTACATAAAATTTAATTTCTCAACATGAACATACATAGTTAGTTATATACAAAAATACTACAAATCTACAATGTACAAACAACAAAGCACCAAACAAGTCCACAAGCATCAATTGATTCAATTCACAACTTCGACATAATAAAATTCAAAATGTCCAATATTAATACAACCATGAAGGCTTGAACCACCAAATAAATTCACAAGCATTAGGAATTCAAACTCCTACATAATAAAATTCATTGTTTTAAAATTCAACATTCAAATTCAAACAAGTCCAAACCAAAATCATAAGGAATAAAATTCAAACCATAAAATATGACACCACCACAAAAAAGTAAAAACTCAAGTTTTTCATCTTGTCTCATTCATGATTCATTAATTATCATCATTTCCATGAATTCCATCTTCTTCATTGCCTTGGTTGACATCAAAGGATGAGAAATTAATTCCATCTTGAGCAATCAAAACATCCTCCTCTTGAACCGCCACAACATCATCATCATCATCATAATTTGTTGAATCTATAAAAAAGAGTATTTTGTAAATTATAAGTAATTAATGTTAAATAGAATATAAACTTTAACTTGTAATCATACTAGTCACTTAGTTATTCTTTAATAACTTCGTACTAACCATGAATATTATGGACAAATTCAGTTTGCCCTCCTTCTCTTTGTTCTTGTCCTTCTCCTTCTACTTGAGCAATTATATTTTCCAAATCCTCAAGATTAAGTTCGGGTTCCCTTGGAGGCTCATTCTCAACAACCCAAGTGTCAATTTTGTCAATACACTCGTAATCTATCGGATCTAGATTGTTGCTTTTGTTGAAGTTCCTACAAATGGAAAACAATTTATCAAAGTTTATAAAAGATAAAGTCTCACATTAATTAAATAAATGAATAAATCACATACCTATTCTTCAAACAAAGATTGTAGTGTATATAGACAAGATCATTTAACCTTTGATGCTCCAACCTATTTCTCCGTTTTGTGTGTATCCTCTCGAATGCACTCCAATTTCTTTCACAACCCGAGGAAGAAGATGTTTGACTAAGAATTCTTAGAGCTAGCTTTTGTATATTAGGAGCACTATGCCCAAAGAACCTCCACCATTCGTCTAAAGAAAGAAAACATTTATGTTATTGATGAATAATTGAATATGTAAAACACTAAAACTCTAGTTAAAAAGAAAATACAAGTTATTTATCTATTATCATACCTGGCCTTGTATTTTTGCTAGAAGATTGGGTCAAGGTATTTCCAAAGCTACCCAATCGCTCTCGAAAAGTAGAAGATTCAACTATCATTTTGTTATGGTTCGGAGCAATATTAGGGTTGCTAATTATAGTTATAAACCCATCCATAACATCCGGTGAATGGCAAACTTGAACCGTGTCTTTATCATACTGAAATGTTGGATTCAACCAAAATGCGGCCGCATGAATATCTTGATGCATTTGACGCTCCCATCTTTCCTCCAAAATTGAGATATAAGGTTGGTACAATCTCCTTACATATTTGAATGTCTCCTTTATAGTTTTGTTTGCTCTAATCATTCCTTCATAAATATAACCCAAAGAAGGTCTTTCATCGGAATCAACAATGCGTAATAATCGCACAAGTGGAGAGGCTATTTTGACTACTACCAAGCAATCATTCCAAAATTGATTATCCAAGACAATATTGCAAACATCTTTTGCTTTCTTTGTCTTAGACCCATTCCAACCAAGAAAGTCTCCAGAAGTAATCATAGCTTGCAAGTCAGACTTGTGATCGTAAAGACTCTTCAAGGCAATGAAAGTTGTTGCAAATCGAGTATCACCAGGTAGAAGAATCTCTGTCCAACCTTTTATATTTCTTAGCCAACTCAAAGTCCACTTGTGGTTGTACACAAAAACAGTAATTAAGGAGGCACGATGCGCTAAAGTCTCTATGTGAGGAATCTTAGCAATATCTTTGAGCATCAAATTCAAACAATGAGCAACACATGGTGTCCACAAGATACTGGGATATTTGTCATTAAGCAATCTTCCCGCAGCTTTATAATTGGCGGCATTATCTGTCACAACATGAACCACATTTTTCCACCCAACAATCTCCACAATCTCTGTAAATAAATTACAAAGGGTTGAAGCATCCGAAATCATGTCTGAGGCATCAACAGATTTAATAAAAGATGTTCCTTTTGGGGAATACACAAGAAAATTAATTAAAGACCTTTGGCGAATATCCTTCCAACCATCGGCCATTATTGTGCATCCACAATCTTCCCAACTACTGCGATAAGTGTCAACAAGCAATTGCAATTCTTTCTTTGACTCCTCTAACAAGTTGGTTCGCAAAACATGATATGTAGGACCTTTATATCCCAAACCCATACATGCTATAGCATCTATCATTGGTTGAAAATAAAATGAATTTGAAGCATTCATTGGGATACAAGCATCATAGAAAAATCGGGCAATAGGCAAATCCACTTCATGCCATCTTTCTTTACTTTGCAATGCCGCTTTAATAGTGGGTTGTGATCCAGGTTTGTTACCACTCGGAAAATAAGATGCAATGACGGTTTTTTTCTTTTTCTTGATAAATCACTAGGCCCACTATCTTGGAGACTTTCATTATCCGGGTCTTCATTCATGTCACCTTCAAATGGATGCACACTACGCCCGAATGGATTCACCGGCTCCCGCTCATTAGCCACTTTTTGTTCGTAAAATTCCCTTAAATTTTCTTGCAATCTATAACAAACTTCTGTAGGAACTTTTTTACATGGCCCTACATCACCACTTTGGCCGGCAAGATGCAATTTCATTCTATGAATGCCTCCACCTTTCACCACTTTGGAGCAAAAATTACAAATGAACATTTTTTCCCATCATTGCTTCTTGATTCACTGATATAATTCCATGCTAAATCTGATTTTGAACGGACTGATTGGGAAGATTACTCAAATGAAGATTGAGTAGGTGGGGCCGATGTTGATGATGGTGTTCCGCTTGCTGGGTTTGAGCTACCTTCTTCCATTACCAAACCAAATAATCCGTTGGATAACAATTAATAATAAAAGCCAAAAAAAAAATCAAGTTATATAATTCCATTTGGCATTTTTGATTATACTAGAGAAAAATAAAAAATTAAAGATTTATTTAAATTATATTATGTATAGAATCATAGATTGATGTGTGACAATAAAATTGGGTTAATACAAAAAATGTCTCTCTCAATGGGTGTAATAAACTTTTCAATTCACATTTATTTTGACATGAATTTATATATATAATTTATCTCTGAATGTTGTGTGATACTATAAATATTTATAATATATATTAAAATATACAATAAATTTTTTCATACCATAACAAAATTAACAAATCATTGAAAATCCAACATTAAAAATAAATCACAACTATTATATATGATTATTGGCTCACGATGTTATATCTATTAAATTATTTAAAATCCCTTGTGCATTAACTTATTAATTTGAAAATTTTTATGGGGATGGTTGTAAATTACATCTCTAAATCTCATCCTTTGCTAATTTGTGGTGCACCGAAAGAGAGTTTAATTGCTACTTAAATGGATCCATGTTTAATTATTTCTTAATTTTTGTTTATTACAACACAATTTCACATGGTATATATTTTATTTTGCACCGATTTCTTGAATTGATTAAATAAATAAAATAAATATGTTTCCTAACTCCTAAGCATATGTTCCATGAGGCTTGGACTCATAATTATCCTATTTATTAGTTATCTTCTCAAAGATAAGATTATCCAAGATTCCAAATAAACTAAAAAAAATAATAATAATAAAAACCATCATTGAATCTAACAAAACCAAAAAAGCTCAAAGGATGAAGTCAAACCTTAACCAATAATCAATTGTATTACATAATTGATGGAATCTAAATATCAAATAACCATTAAAAAAACAACAAAATACAAAATACTTGAAAAAAAAAATTTAAAAACTAGAGAAGAATTGAAGAACAGAAAAACAAAGTGAAGAATATGCCTTGCTTTGGAGAAGACGAGGCAAGATCCGGTCGGTTGGGGCCGTCGGATGACTCGGATCGAAGAAGGTGACCTTGGTAGCTTGGCTTGCTCTAGGGTTTCGGGGATGGTCCTGAATCTTGATGACAACCTTGGTCAATGGTCCTTGGCAGAAGAAACCTTGGTCAAAGATGAAGTCCCGTGAGTAGTCAGTAGTGCTTGAGTCGCGTGAGAGACTTTTGAGAGAATTTTTTTAATTTTTTTTTAAAAAAACCGCTCGGTCCGGGTGAACCGGTTTGCCGATTCCCAGTCTGACAACGGTTCAATGCCGGTTCAGTCAGAACCCGGTTCAATATATATAAATGAACCGGACTGACAGCCGGTTCCGGTTTAACCGGTTGAACCGGCCGGTCCGGTCCAGTTTTTAAATCCTTGGTGTATACGATCAAAATAGTTTTTCGATTGTTGTGATTTGTGTAATGTTTATAATGTACGTTTCCCCTTTCAATTGATATGGTTGCAGTTGTACAAATGAGATCTCCGTTTAAAGAATGAGCTTTTACCGTTTAAGTTTTGTCATCTCCGTTTAAATATTGGTATCCCTATTTAATAATATAGGTCTCTGTTTAACAAGTGATATCACTGTTTAAGAATTGAGAGTTTACCGTTTAACAACTTATATTTCCGCTTAATAATTTGTGAATACGGCTGGCTGAATATGTTGTTATTGTCGCAGGCTTGTGATTATGGCGGTCAATCTAGTTAATGGGCGATGCTACTTTGACACCGGTAGTGGAGATCGTTGCTAAATTGAAAATTCACATGATCCCTCGACACTGGAAGATCATCCGAAGGACACCATTTGCATTATTTACTGAGTTGGAAGCTGTATTCCAAGATTGGGCCCTTCTTGATTCTCTGTTGCAAAGGTACGATAGCCGCACGAATAAATTCAGGATCGGGGAAAGCATACTGACTTTCAGGCCTGAAGATGTGGCCCCAGTTCTTGGTCTGCGTTGCGATGGAGACGCACTCATGTTTTTAGAAAGAAGAAAACACGCTCAGCTTTTGAAGAAAGGTATTTATCCAAAACCTACCAGAGATATAGTGACTTTATCAGGATAACTCTTTTAGCAACTCGTTGGACAGAGGGGAGAAGAAGAAAATTTTGTGAAACTACTGATGGTGTACCTCATGGGTATAATCCTCTTCCCAAATACCTCTGGCTCGGTTTCTAACTGGATCGTTCATTATGTCGATGATCTACCTGGTATGGGGCGATACGTATGGGCGCAGGCGAGCACAAGTGGCTTATGGAGGACATTCCACAAGAAGCCGCTAGAGTGCAAGCTAGATATAAGGGGAAGAAGATCAACACAGGGTATATTAAGGGTTGCACGGTTGCGCTTAACATCTGGTTTTACAAGCTGACCGGAACCGGAAAGAAAGTCCATTTCTGCAAGATCCCAGGGATGCTGTGCTACGGTGAAAATACTTACCGGAAGCAAGCGACAATAGAAACCAGTTTGTCATCTCTCAAAGAAAAAGAGTAATAAATCATGAACAATGTGTTTAACAGTAGACATTAATGTTTAAACATATTATTTACCTTTTAACTTTGTTCATTTACCGTTTAAAAAGTATTCTTCAATGTTTAAAACTTTTGTTCTCTGTTTACGTTTATGCTATAATGTTTAAATATATAAGTTCAATGTTTAACTATAGTTTTTATTGTTTAAACTGAATGATTTCGCTAAGATTGTTTGGTTTACACATGTTAGTTTCCTGAGCTGGTTCCAACGAATGCTGATGAAGATATATTTGTTCGGGCCAACCGTTGGTTGGATGCTATTGCTCCGGAACCACTTGCTCGAAGGCAAGATGAGAGGGCAACCTCTTCCGTGTGCACTCGACGCCGTTCTCCTACTTCTAACCCAAAACGCGCACGCATTCCTCGACACCGGAGAAGCCCTCCCCTACCCCGCCCAATTGCAACACGCCAATCGACGACGACATCGACAGTCCCCGACCATGGTAGCACCCCTGACGGTACTAGGTGAGGATGTCACTGCAACTCTTCTGCAGGCTTGCCAGATATTGATGACCGAGTTCCCTCGGCTTTGTCGCTCGGGTTGAGGTATTAGAAGGCCGGTCACAATCGACTGTACCACCCCTCCAAACAAATGAAGTACAAGGCACAGACGCGGCGTCGAAATTCAATGACGACGACATCATCGGGGAGGCCATTCGAAAACGACCTCATTCGAAGAGGCTTGCGAAAAAGAGGAAAACAGTAATGCCTCCGTCTCCATCGCCGGCTGATGATGAAACAATAGCAGCACCATCGGCGGCTGATGGTGTTACCGTTGATGACATGGCAGTCACGGTGAAGGAGATCACAGATGATGTTGCCATTGCCGCGGTTGATAAGATCATTGACTCTGTTGTTAATGAAATCATAAACCCGGTGGAACTGGCGGCTGACAGTCCGGCATCAAAGATGGACACAATCCTTAAATAATAAGAACCAGCTAACATTGTGTCTCCCATTGATGTTGTTGCCGTGGCCACTGTTGAGAAGGTCGTTGACTCTATTATCAATGAAATCATAGTCAGAACCAACGGCCGACAGTGCCGCATCGAAGGCAGACACAATCCCACAACAACAAGAAGTATGTAATGATATGTCTCCGCTTGATGCTGCCATTGTGCCCGCATCGAAGGAAGATGATGCTAGTGCTAAACATTGATAACCGATCAACAACAGTGCCGCATGATGTTCCCAAAACAGCTGTTGATGAGGGTCAAGGAAATACCGTCGAAATGGCGATGAGAGAGAAGATCAATGCCAATAAAAAATTAGAAGAAGTTCGGAAAGTCTTTATTCTGAAGAAGAAAAAATACGTTGGCCAATCGCGCCTCAATAAGTACGAATAGGAGTTGATAAGGATCTTCCTCAACTGCCCTATGGATAGGTAAGTTTGAAGTTTTTATGGTATTGTTTAAACTATTATATGTTACCCTTTAAGTTATATAGTTAACGTTTAAATATCCCATATGGCATTTAAACTATTACATGTTACCCTTAAGTTATATATTTAATGTTTAAATATTCCAGATAGAATTTAAACTATTATATGTTACCATTTAATTTATATAGTTAACGTTTAAATATTCCTCATAGAATTTAAACGGTTGATGTATCAGTTAAATATTTACAATATTGTTTACGTATCTCTGTTACTGTTTAACAGCAGCACTGTCGTGTGGAAGAATGACTCTGTAAGTACCACACGGTACAGTCTATTCGATCTGCTTGAGGGGAAGGAGATGGTCACAGACGATGTGATGGACGCTTTCGTATGTATATTCCAAAAGTCATTGAGCATAGTGCCATATCTTTATAAGAAACGCCCCTCCATCACCTGACCACTGGCGCTGTTTATGTCAATTCAGGGCGACGCACATGATACCACTATGGCTATGATCGGAGATGCCGCACGCTGCTTGCATGATGTTGAAATTGTCATCCTCCCGATAATTATGAATGACCACTTCCATGTCATCGTCCTTGACAATGACAACAAGAATACAGGCATTATTCTTCATGTCAAAGCAAGGAATATGATAAAGACACGCTAGAAATGGTAAGTGCTTTAATAATTTGTGTTTAAGTAATAGTGTTTGGTAAATAACTGGTATTCTAATATCAACTTGTATACCTCCACAGCGGAACCTATTCGACCTTTGTATCAACATGGAGTTCGGCGAGTCGGTGACCGTAAAGTACCCACTTGTTCACGACACTGAAACTCCATGACAAAAACAAGGAAGTGTCGACTACGCCATCTATGTGATGCGGTTTATCGAGCAGTTACTCGTCGATGAGAAGCTATGGCTACCGCAGACGGACGTCCCTTATCTGCTATTAAAGTATGTTTCCTGCATACTTAAGGAGGGGAGGGCAGCCGGCATCACTGCCAAAGGGGAGTGTTCAAAAGCGGGTTCATAGAATACATTGTCTTAGTTTCAAATATAAACCAGTTTAAATTCAATTCATTGTTTTTGAAGTACATGACAAATTTTGTCAATGTAAATTTACATGTATCTATATTTATATACTTGACTCTTTTTTTAACCTTCCAGTTTCATTATTTAACTTGCACTTTCGTTGTTTGATTTTCAGTTCATTGTTTAACTATGAATGCCATTGTTTAAATATCCATGTTACAGTTTAAGACGAACTAGTCACTTGTGAAAATAACTATTTACCGTTTAAAATAACAATGTCTCTATTTAAATACATGTGTTAACTATAAGAATAAGATTTTCTCTGTCTAAAAATGAAACTTTGGCACACAATTAAGTTTGTTTCTTTTTAAAAATCAGCTGTTTTACAATGGCTAGTTAGTGATAGTTTCATTGCAAGATCTGCGATTGTGACCGGAGTCGTGGCAGCGGCTGCAACGTAACTCGCGGACCTTAAAGGCTTGTGACTCGATCCTCTTTCGCCTAGGACGCCCAGGTTGCCTTCTCGTCATAGGAGGTCCTAGACGCAGTTCACGATTTCCGTCCGTAGGCTTGTCATCGTCGGGTTTGGGGAATATAGCTTCCTTATACGCCAGTTTGTAATTGTCGACGGTGAAGTAGCCGCTAATAAATCGATGAACGTTGGTGTCTATCTGTATTATTGCAGCGCAAGCGTGTTTGCATGGGATACCATAAACTTGCCATCTGCGACATGAGCATGTTCTGATGGCAAGATCTACAGAGTAGCTGTAGTGGGTCAATCACTTCATAACGATCATCGACACAACGACCAACACGAAGATTTCGGCTATCCTTAACAAGTAGGTCCACCTTCGAATGTATGTCCGGGTACAAGTAGGTCTCTAATTTGTTCGTTTGCTCTTGGCGGTTGCATAACATGCGCATTAACTTGAACCTGTACAACGTACAACACAAACCTCATATAAGGTTAAGCAAAGACATTGATAGTTAAACATAAACACACTTTATTAATCAAGTATTATAATAAATTAAACAATGATGTAGATGGTTAAACACAGAAAAAGATATTTGAATATTTATAAACTATTTTAAAGGATAATACGAATTCTTAATTGAAAATGAACATTCGAATACCTTATGGAGTCGACCATCTTCGTTTCCGGCAAATGCCGAGCTTCTTTGATCCAAGCATTAAACAACTCCATGACATTTGAATACATCTCACCCCAATTTTCACCTCTGAATAGATAATTCGACCAATGTGCCATATCCGATTTATTAATCAAGTAGTGATGGGCTTCGGATGATGTGGCCTGCAGTTCATTCACGGTATCATCGAAATATTATAGACCAGCACTCCTCTCTCAATGCCTTCCCTAGTCTGACGTTGGGTTTCATGAAATTGGCCTCCAAGTGTCGAAGACAGTATGCATGTGGGGAAGAAGGGAAGACTCTCGCAATAGCGTTCACAAGGCCCTTGGACCTTTCCGAGACGAATGTAATTATCTCATGATAATCTCCTTCCTCGTATAAAGCATCACCGAACTTGGATATGAACCAAGTCCAATTGGCATCGATCTCGTTGTCGATAATATCGAAGGTGACGTGGAAGAAACCATTGTTTTCATCTTTGCTTGTAGCACCCAGTAGAGTACCTCGATACTTTCCAAGGAGGTGGGTACCATCGACAAACAGCAGTGGCCTGCAAGCCTTCTTGAATTCGACAATACACGCTCTGAAAGAAAAGAATGCATGTTTAAACCACTCACCGTCTCTTTCCACAATCGCAATGCTGTCGGGGTTTGTCTCAACCACCTTATCCACTTACCAAAGCAACAAATCGTAGCTGGAGATGTCGCTACCGTCGAGCACCACCCGGGTATGCTCTTTTCCCAACCAAGCCTACTTGTACGAAATGTGGACACTATGTTCCCGCAACATGTCCTTCTGAATGTCGATGGCTTTGTACAAGAGCCGGTCTTTGAGTTTCTGAATCATCCATACGCTTACCCATTTTTTTGGACGCTTTCGGGTGTGAGGCCGATCCCACCCCACCACCGCAATGTGTGACGGGTTGATTGTCTTTATTCTGAAAGTATTTTTATTATATTCTTTTGATGCATGAAGGCACCATTCACAACCAACGGCAGCGTATTCTACAGTCATCCGATGTTTCTCGTTATTTATGAATTTGAAGTCGAAATTCCATTTGATTGCAAAATTTCGAAGTGCGTCCCTAAAATGTTCAACGCCTTTAAAATGTTGTCCGATATCCAACGACAACACTTCAAAATGATCTGACGAGGAAGGAAGGCATCCCACACCATCAGGTTCGCCTTGGGTTGACTGAGAGCGCTCACAGAATCTGAATTTCTGCCAACACTGCAGTTTAAATGAAACCATCCATAAGCTAAACAGAGACATAATGTGCTTAAATGATAAAATCATAATTTAAACGTTAAGTCAAATAGTTACACGATGAAGATAAAATTTAAATGCAAACAGAATATATTTAAATAGAGACTATCAAAGTTAAACCGTAATGAACTTATACAACTAGATAAACATAAAAGAGAATAATCTTATAACAAGAAAAACTCATTTTCAGTAGGATTCGACAATGCCACATCGTCTTTTTCCACAACAAGATCGACTACAAAGCATTTGAAGATCGAGTGAACGTGACACATCCGCTGGAAGTCAACATCGTTTTCTATTGGACAAGCTGTTTTATACCCGTCGGGTGTGATAAACTTCACCCTCACACGGGAAACATCGAGATCCCCATCGCTCACATATCTTAGCTAACACCGACTCCCAAGAAGTCAGCGCCGTGAACATTAGCACTCTTCCCTCCCCGTTGTATCTAGCAATACCACAAAAACTATCCATAATATAACTACTGAACTCAAATCGAACAAACCGAATGAGAAGAAGAAGAAGAAGAAGAAGAAGAAGAAGAAGTAGATGATGTAAAGAGCCTTCTAAAATGTGTTTCACAAAAAAATACACAACTGTATGCATAAAGTCAGACATGATGTGATTGGGCGGTATTTTTCCCACCATTTTAAATGGGAAAAAAGGTATTTCATTACATAGACCCACTTGAAGTGACCGACAAGGGTTAATCCCTAGAGACAATCATTACTGGCTCCTTGGCTCGTAGTTCTTCTTCGTTTTCCACCATTGTCACTTTCCACCATTGTCTCAAAGTTTTTCTTCTCTTGTAAGGAAGATGCTGCAGTGTGAAGTCCTTGCAATAGACCGGTCGATTGCAAGCGAGAAGCGGCGGGGAAGAAAACAAGGGACGATCGAAGCCAACCTGTCATCGCTCGAAGGAAAGTACTCCACTTTTCATGACTTTCTCTGTTTAAATATCAATCTTTAATGTTTAACAAATATGATTCAGTGTTTAACATATTGGTTCACTATTTAAAACCTTTTTATATAGTTTAAACAAATATGTAAACCGTTTAAATATTATCATTTGACTGTTTAACAATATATGTTATTATTTAAATTGAATGTTGTTACTGACATTGTGTTCACTGACAGAGCATCCATGAAGAGAACACTTGAGCAACTTGCTTATTCACTGTTTAAATTGAATGCTGTTACTGACATTATGTCGTTTAAACTAATATGTAAACCGTTTAAATATTTTGATTTAACTGTTTTAAAATATATGTGATTATTTAAATTGAATGCTTTCTGCGACATCGTGTTGAAGATGGATATTTTTCCAAAACATCATATTACAGACATTCCATCAATCATCTTGGGTACCTCATGGGTCTCTATTTAAACGTCAACCTTTTTATGTTTACACAATTATATATATTCTTTAAACTATCGGTTCACTATTTAAATAATTTCTATATCATTTAAACATATTTATTTTTTTGTTTAAACCGTTGTCACTGTTTAAACATATATATATATATATATATATTTTTGTTTAAACACTGTTGTCACTGTTTAAATAGTAAGACGATTTTGTTTAACATTTTGTTTGTTTACAATGGTGTTTTTGTTTCTAAAAATGTTTAAATATCAAAAGTTAACACTCAAATAAGTTTGTTTCATTTAAAATATTTAAACATTTACAATGGTCTCTGATTAAATATCAAAATTCACACTCAAATACGTTTGTTTCATTTCAAATAAAATATTTACAACATTTACAACATTTACAACATGCACAACATTTACAATATCTTCACGGACATCAAACACTTGCGAGTCGATCCTAGTTCGTCTATTAAGATTTCGGCTTTCCTCAACAAGTATCTCTACCTTCGAATGATCATGGCGGTTGCATAACATGCTCATTAACTTGAACCTGTACAACGTAGAACAAGAACAGTTAAAAAAGACAGTTAAACAGTTTAAATATAATTGATGTGTCATGGTCATCCTCTTCTTGAGAATCCTCCACAATCAAGCAATAAGTGAAAAGATATTTAAACTTTCTTTTCTTGACCAAATCGAAACGCCCGTCCTCCTCCGCTGGAGAATCCACGCATTAAAGCAATTACGCGGCCATTTCAACCTGGTCAAGAATAGATAGTTTAACTTGTGGTCTGAATGAAGCGAAGATCCTATGAGTTAAACACACACAATAATATTTGCACACTAAGGAAATTTTTTTAAACGATGAGAATAATTCTCAAGTGATAAATATCAATTTTGTTTTAAAGTATGTGTCATGGTCACCCTCTCCGGAGAATCCTCCGCAATCAAGCAATGCATGAAAGCTTTCTTGTCCTGATCAAGTCAAAATGCCGGCTTAATTGCTTGCCCGTCATCCTCCATATTTAGAAAATTAGACGGGCTTTCTGACTTGAATAGGAAAAGAAAGATTAACTTGTTGCGTGATTGATTCTCCAGAAGAAGATGATCATGACACATCCTTTAAACGAATATCCTGGACACATAGAGATGAAACTCATCCGAGAAGAAGCAGGAGACGAGGAGGAGGGGGTGTCCAGGGAAAGTGGTCTTCCTTCTCATTTATGGTGTGAAGTCCGTAAGCCGGTTGACACTTCAGATCTAATAAAAAGGGAAACGCACGAGGGACCGAGCTTTTCTCATTAACAAGAAAGAGAAAGAGAAGGGGTCTTCTGATATATATATGTCAAATTTTAGAAAATTTAATGCCGTCATTAATTCTTGTGCGCATGATACCATAAATTTGCCATTGGCCACCGGCCAACACTTAAGTTTAAACGGAAAAGATAAATATTTTAAGCAGAGATATAAAATGTTTAAATGATACATTACAATGTTAAACGGTAATGCAAATAGTTAAATACTGACAAATAAATTAAACGAAGAAGACAATTGTTAAATATAAAAATAATGTATTTAAACAGAGACATGCGACGTTAAACGGTAATTAACTTATACAACTAGATAAACATAAAAGAGAAGAATCTTATAACGAGAAAAACTCATTTTCAGTAGGATTCGACAATGGCACAGCGTCTGTCTCGACAAGATCGACGATGGCACATCCGCTGGAAGTCAACCTCATTTTCTATTAAACAAACCGTTTTATATCCAGCGGGTGTGATAAACTTCACCCTGACACGGGGAACATCAAGACCCAATCGCTCACGTATCTCAGCTTAAGTAACACCAATTCCCATTAAGTCAGCGCCGTGAACAATAGTCCTTGAATCGAAGAAATTCTCACCTTATCAAGAAACCAACAGAATTCAAATATAGTTAACCAAATGAGGAGAATAAGAAAAAGAAAAGGAAGAAGATGTGATGAGCCTTCTAAACTTTGTTTGACAAAAGGCAACAAAAAAATGCAAAATTGTATATATAAAGGTTGGACATGATGTGAGTGACCGTTTTTTCGCGCCATTTTCAAGGGCAAAAATGGAATTTCATAACATGGTCGTATTTCAAGTGAACGGTAGGGGGTAAAAGAGAAGTTGAACAATAACGGAAGGGTTGTCCGGGGTTTGCCAAAATTGGATGGGCTGTTTGGGAATTTTTAAAATTCACGAGGGGTAAACAGTAATTTTCCCTAATAATAAAGCATATGGATTTTATACAATAAAAGTAATAGCAAAATATATCAAAAGCATACAAATGAATCACTGATAACAAGTTACTCGAAAATGAATTTTTTTTAAATATAAAATGCCATAAATAACAAACCAACGAGGTTTAGGGAATCTTTTCTGAATATTGTACAAGAGGGAAGCCTTTACCTATTGTTTGGTTGGAGACTTTTGGAGAGGTAAGGAGGAGTTTGAAGAGGTGATGTGTGTTTGATTGGGGGAGTAAGGAAGAGGAGTTTGGAGGGGTATTTCACCTCTCCAAACCCCTCACGTCTCACCCCTCCAAATCGGGGTCTTTTGGAGGGGTAGAACTATTTTTAAAAAAAATTAATCTTTAAACCTATATGAAAAGACCAAACTACCCTTCAACAATTTGAGAAATTACCAAAATATTTTTAAAAATATAATTCCATCTCTCATATTATTTTTTTTCTTCAATTGAAAATTAATAATAATATAATTTATTAAAATAATAATATAAAAATTATAAATATATATATATATATATATATATGAGTAATTATAGTATTAATTTAATAATTTTATTATTATTTGTATAATAAAAATAATATTATACAAATAATATTATTACTAATCTTAATGTTAATATTAACAAAATTTGTTCAAAATAACCCTAGATATGAATAAAAAAAAATTATGATCAATTTTATATAAAAAGACAAATTGGTAAAATGCACATTACATCTTTCCGCACTCCTCTTTCTAAAATCTCCACACTCCTCCATTGAATCAAACACAAATCAAACTCTCCATTCTCCTCTCCTCCTCCTCACTCTCCCCTTCCCCTCACCGTTTCCCCTCTAAACTGAATAAGGTTATTTTGAGCAACTAAAGTTTAATTTGATTAATATTAATAAAAATTAAATGTTTTAAAATATATATATAAATTTTATAAACAATAAAAAAAGGATCTATTAATATTAATAAATTTTAAATCTAATTTAATTTAGTTTTTTTTCTTCTTCTTGGCACTAATGCCAATCTAGCTAATGGCAAGAAGAAGAGGCACTAAATCTGTGAATTTAGATGACTTTGTAGTTTCTGGTAAGGTGAAGGTGGTGAATGCCCACAAAGGTCTACATGTAAAGGACGAGGTACTGGATAATAGTCATCTTGAGGATGAAAGAGGATGAAAGAACCCTAAATATGATGATACCCGAATCTAAAGGTGACAAGTTTTGTGAGGGTGATTCTCCCAAAATGGGACTTTGGTGGATCAAGCACTTATGCCAGATAATTCTAAAGTAACTCCTGTTGTTAATGGAGATGTTGCAAGAATTTAGCACCTGAAAATTGAGACTTTGGCCCAGCTCAAGCCCAAATCTGAAAGACCTCATGAATAGTTTGGACTTGGCTGGGCCAGCCCAAATTTTAAAATGTGAAGCCCATGACCTGAATCGGCCTAGGATCGGCCCGTTGTTATTTTCTTCTTTAACTTTACTTAATTAAACTCTGTAATGATTTAAAAATAAAAAAATAAAATGAAAATAAAAATGAATAATTTTATTAATTGATTAGTATTATTACATTTTTATTTGAGAAAATATTGCTACAGTATGAATTGATTAGTATTATTACATTTTTATTTGAGAAAATATTGCTACAGTATGAGTGCATCCCAACTAGCTTGACACCTACTCATTTGTCAATCATATGCATTTTTTCTATTTTACATACAAATAGGACCTTTATGTACTTGATTGATCAATGAAAATATAAGCCTCTTTCAAGATGAATCATGGAGGAAGCCGTTGGTTGGCATGGCATAACTCATGAGGCTAACCTATGACCATTAGCTACTTAACTAGTTAGCTCCCTTGTTTGATGGGCTTATCACATATCAATCAATTATTTGTAATTTTTTATTTTTATTATTAATGTTTAATAATAAATCCAATGGGTCAGATCATGAGCCACCCCGTTGGTCAGCCCAAAAAAAAGTCAAAAGGCTTGGCCCATCACTAAAAAATGATATCCATATCCAATCCAAGGTTTGTTTGAGTCTGGATTGGACTGGCACAACAAACATTAACTTTGAATCAGGTTTGGATCAGGCTTGGGACGGCCTTGGCCCGGTCCGTGGGCCTTGTCCAAATAATGAAAGTGAACCAAGGATAGAGAAACTAGCTTCATTTGCAAAGCACAGATGAAAGCCATATGGCTTTCTATAGGTTTCTTGGGTGAAAGAGTATCTTTTCTTGTTCCTGTTTAGTGAGGAGGTAGGATGTGATCAACTCCTTCAGGATGAATTCTTTACTTTTAACAATCACCCCTTAATGTATCACTGATTTGTTCACCTGCTGTTTGGATATAATTCCCGATATTACTTTGGGAATTTCGGACATCTAAAATGTTAAGTATGATGGGAAGTATTTGTGGTAAGACTCTACAATATAATAAATCTACCTTCTCGAAATTGAAACTAGGATATGCTAGAATATTGGTGGAGATCGATGCCATAGGAAGATAAGGTTGAGAATGTAATTCATTAAAAGGTTTGTTATGAATGGAGACCTAGAGTATACACCCAATGTTTGAGAGTGGGCACCTAAAATAAGATTGGAAGGGGTTGGAAAAAGAAGTCTAGAAGGAAAAAAAGACAAGCAAGTACAAGATATAAACGAAATTTTTATTAGCAAGCTAATTCTGCCTCGACTAATTTTCATACACCAATTAGGAATGAGTTGGATAACTCTATGGATGCTTTCGTGAGGTTCTCAAAAGATATCCTCTTTTACTAATGTTAATTTTAGTAAGGCTTGAATCTTATCAAATGCAGCTCATGGCTCTTGCCAGCCTGAAGTTACTTCTATCAATATTATGGAGATTAAGAGAAGGAAGTTTGCAAAGGCCAATTCTATTCAAACTCTTAAGTCTGATGGGGGAAAACTATGCTGTTAAATTAACTGTTACTTTAGAGGAAAAGAGTAAGAAACCTTATATGCCTAATTCAATCCATGATCGTAATCTTAGTGGAGGAAATTCAACTATTGATGCTGGTTGTAGCAATAGATTTAGTATTCTTGCAAATAGTAGGAAGCCTACTAAAGAAAGCTCAAGTAGTCTATTTTGAATGATTGAGGATGGTAGGAAGGGCAGGAAGCTTAGGCTTCTAAAATCAGTAGAAAATGATTATGTCCTGGAATATAGGAGATGGCTTAATGGTCCTCTTAAACATTCAAAGATCAAATCTCTCCAACATACTCATCAAGTTGTTGTGTTGAGCATTCTGGAAACCAAGATCAGAGAGGAAAATTTATTTAATGTTTGGAATAAATTGAGAAATCCTAGTTGGAATTTTGTTTACAACTACTGGATTCTATTTTATGTAAGTAAGGTTCAACTAGCTATTATTTAATCTAGAATGCAATTTGATGTGTTCTCCGCAAGTGCACGGGTCACATACAAGTAATATAATGGTACCCTGTGAGGGGTAGGGTTGTCGAACCTCAGGGACCGGACTTAAAGTACTAATCTATCTTCTGATGTTCAGTCAAACAAAGAGTGATAAAAGATTTAATAAAGAACTGATAGTGAAAGAGTGAATGATGGTCGAGATCAGGGGATTAGGATTGTGTTTTCAACTACAATAGGGCAATACCCCGGGACGATTCCTATGAGTTATAGTATGCTGACTTGATTAAAATGATTATCAGGTACATTCCATGATTCAAGTGTGTGCCCTAAAGCAATGTTGTATCTATGGATCTCAAACACACCAAGTTATGCCAATATAACTAAATTACCAAGACAGCTATGCAATTCAAGCCATCAAGATAAGCAAACACAGGATTAAACACAAGAAACTCAAAGAACTCTGTAATCATTCAAAATCAAGTAGTCAAAGCATACAAAACCACAAAGTTCGACATCCCAGGGCACCGTGGATGGTTAGCCCTTCATGGATGGGTACAACAAGAAAGACATAATTGAAGAGCAAGAGAAAGAAGACATGACTCCCTTCTACTCAAAGATGATCTTCCTTGCCGAGCTCCGTATGCTCAACTCCACTTCTCTTGTGCCTTCAAATCCTCCTCTGTCTTCTTAGAGTGTCTGGTGAAGCCTGATCTTCACCTTATTTAGTGTCCTCCCGGTGGAGAGTTGAGTCCCCGAACAAAGATAAGCGCAAAAACCTAAAAAATGGAGTTAAAAAGGTTGTCTTGGAGCTCGACATGGTCTAAACACGATCGTGCTAAAACCGTGTTTCCATGTACCGCTTCTGAGTGAATCGATTAAGTGTTCGTCTGGGATTTTTAGTAGAAGGAAGCGCGGTTGTGCTTGGCACTTGTTTCCATAAGCATGATCTTGCTAGGAGCCCCCTACATGTGTTTCCCCTGCTGAGAAGAACAACAATTCCAACCTGAGAGATTCCCTGCAAGTTTCTTCACTTGGTTCGCACCAGGCTGGGAGATTCAGGGGGGCAGAGCACGACTATGCTCTGCCCGTGTTGAGCTTGAACACTTAGCATTTACTCCAATTTCTATCATTCAATGGGCTGATTCACTCCAAGTTAAATCAAGCTCCCTAATTCCTGTATCATTAACAAATATACCCAGAATAGCATCGAATATATACCAAGATGTGCTAAAAGACAAGTAAAAGAATGAATTGAGGATAAGAAAATATGATATGCATTGCACTCATCAAATATCCCCACACTTGAATCATTGCTTGTCCTCAAGCAATCTCACATCACTCAATTGAGAAGAAGGATAAGTGCATCACCTCAGATCTCTAGAAAAACTTGGGCTTCTTAGACAAAAGGAAACAAGGGTTAGGAACAATGAGTATAATCAAAGAATGGCTACACTCTTACTTATAAGGACATGTGTGTGTGCAAACACTAAATTGAGTGCCCCACAGTTCTCAGGTTTCAACCTAGCAAAATTAAACCTACAATTGACTATTTACAATGGGTAATAGCTTCATACACCCTAGAGGTAGCCTTCTCTCCCGGTAGGTTAGCAAATGTACATTTGTAATACCCAAAATTTTACTACTCAAGAGTAGCTTTCACTCTTCTAGGGTGATAGCTCTTTCTACCATATTTTCACAATGAATTAAGAAATAACCGGTAGGGCATCTCACATAGGATCCGACTTTCCAGTTTTTTTTTAAACACAAGAAAACATGTGGCTCCACAATCAAGGTTGAGTGATAAATGTGAGCCTTCGAAGTAAGAGTGTGACTACAATATGGATCTCAAATAATTAACTAACACGCAAGTGTTTCCCTGAAGGGAGAATGATGTTGCCGCTCTCAATGTGTGTGCTATCTAACTCCAAGCACCCACACAATTTCTAAAAACAATGGAGGACACAAGTAAAGCTCCCAAAATATGAAAATAGATAAAAGATAGGAAAGACTAAAAAGAAAAGACAACTATAGTAGCAATAAGATAACCAAAACAAAATGTAGCAGGGGACTCCCCATGCTAACTGACACAAAGGGTAAAATAAAAGGGAACAAAAACAAAGAAATGAAATGATAAGTAATGGACTGTGGCTGCACTGAAAAGCTCAAAAAAGTGCACTCCTAGTATGAGAATCACTGCTTGATCCCTCAGAATCACTCGGAGACTCCCCTAAATCAGAAGTATCTACCCCAATATTGCGAATCAGACGCTTAGGGAAAGTCTCACACCCAAATGCTCAGCAATCCGAATGACGCTCCGCTGCACCCATCAGAATGCTGCTGCACAAACAAGTAATCTGGTCCGGGGCATGAGGAGGTGATTTGGATCTCGAGCGGAAAGTAGAAGCAGGTGGTGGCGGGGTGGGGTGTCCTCACCCGCCGGGGGTACATCCGAAGCTGCAGTCGAAGAAGTGGATTGCCGAACTCTATACTCCACTCCTCTAGAAGTATGAACACGCTGCAACATCCCCATCGACCTTTAAGTCTCCAAGGACATTGTTGCAAACCCTCTAATAATCTTCATGCGATCGGTCCCCTGAAGAAGGTCCACATGTTTGATAATGCGGTGATGTAGGGATTAACGAATAGGGCTCCAATGTGAGGATTGGTCCCCTGATGTGCAATAGAAATTGCCACCTCATATCCCAAATGCAAGTGGAATCTGTCCACCATGTTCAGTAGAAAGTCAAAGTCACAGTGACTGACTATCTCGTGTTGTCACCACGTCTAGTGAGAGAATGACTGAGGATATAATGAATGTATCCAAGTGCCGAAGAATGGAGAGTGGTGGCCTTGGATTGACGAGGATCATAAACAGGTGTAGTACTCAGTCGTTGCCAAGCCTCCTCCACAAAATTCCCAAGTGGTCGAGTGAACTTCGTATCATAAAGTCCCAGACGGACCGGGAACTCTGTCAAGCTCATTCATTGCACGGCACCGTAAACTTGGAACTGTATGAAATCAACTCGATTGAATGTAATGGTACCGCGGGACAACTCAAAAGTAGATAACACCTTGAGGGCCAACTGCTCGTAAGTGTTGTCTGTGATCTGAAATAACTGACGCCATGCCCCGACACTCAAATACCTCTGACATTCTTCCTTAAGTCCCATCTCCCGGAGAACATCCTAATCAATCTCCCTAGACTCGCCAAATTAGTGACTGGATAGACGAGTGTATCGCTCCTGATGCACCGTAGTATGAAATCTAGGGGTGAAATCAACATCAGAAGAGGGTGTCTCCACTCGAGGTCACTTTGAAGTTAGCTTGGGAGGCCCATGCTGATGTATGCTTTCCTTGGCATTATCTGTAAAAGAGAGGAGTGAAATCAGTATGAGGAACATAGGGAAATAGGTGGAGCAAGATTGTGTACCACACTTTTCTCATGCACAAACGAGGGGGACACGATTGTGCTAAGCATCAAAACATGATCGTGTCTCGAAATAATCATCATCCTCGCAAGGAAGTGCAAAGCAACCAACTCAAAAATCTCTCAAAAACTTCGAAGGAAACCGCAGGCAATAGTCACAATTCTCCAGATCAATACAAAAACCAACAAATAGAATATAAGATGATGGAAACTCACGGAATGAACCCCCAAAAATAGAGCCAAGGGCTTACCGAAGCGGGAGAGTAAAACAATGGTAAGATGCAATCTCTGTCCTGCAAGTAACACAACAAACTTCATGAGAACAAAAAGTTGAAGAGTAGGAGAGGAATGGCTGAATGAATAGAGTAAAATAACGCTGCCGGCGGCTAGGTTTTAAAGCGAATTGGTGGCCAAGCACACGCAAAACACATGCGTGCTCAGAGCACTCAGGAGTTCGGCACTGAGTTTGAGGTAAGCACGACCGTGCATAAGATGTGTCTCTCCTGCTGAAAATCTCAGAAAAGCTCTCCAAAAATTCGATGGGTGAGACATGATCGTGTCAGGCACATAATGTTCGTGCTTTACCCTTCTAGCATATTCGTGCTCTCAGCATGAGCCTCCCCCTAAAAAACTCAGAAAAAATGTCCCAATGAGGAGGGAACCACGAGCGTGCACTGATCATGCCTATCATGCTGAAGATTAAGGCACGCTCATGTTTGGGCCGTGCTTGCCTTGAAAAACTCTAAAAATTGAAACCAGTGAAAATCAGTGGGACAAGTAGAGGTGTGCTATCCCTGTGCTTGCCCTTGCAAAAGTTCAAAGCAAAAGCCCCCTACTCGACATTGATCAAACAAATCTCACAAGGTCAATCGATGAAAATCTCAACTCCGCAACGATACAGAAATATACACCAAGAGTCCAACACAAGATAAAACCGCAGTAAAGATGGTGATAAGGGAGAGTGAATAAAAAGGAAAACGACAACAAAATAAAACACAAACAATGAAAATCCACACAATAACAACTTGGGTTGCCTCCCAAGAAGTGCTTGTTTAACATCACTAGCTTAATGTACCTGTTGAGCGCTCAAGGAGGTTTGTGACATCGAGGCCTCACATCATCACCTGGTGTACAAAAGCAAGAATATGGTAGTAATAAAATTAATCAAATTGGTCTCACCAAAGGTCCACGAATTTAGACAACTAGGAGCGGGTAGCAAGTTGGGTGGTTTCTTCTTCTTTGCGATCACTTTCTTCCACCAATGAGTTGCTCGGGAGACCTTCTTCATTGGTGGTCTCGGGGAGTGCAGTTACCTCTATCTTCGCCACATCTAAACATTGTGAATCCTCAATTTCCTCTTTCTTGACTTCCTCCTTAAGAGGGTCATCCTTAAGTAGCTCAGCTAGCTTGTCTCTCATGAACATGCCCTGCACATAATTAGAGACCAAATCATCAATAGCATCCACAAAATAACAAGTATCATCGAAGTCCATTATGTGATGCATAGAATCATGGAGTTTGAATATCACTTCATCTTCTCCCACTCGAAGTGCCATTCGATCATCCTTGACATCAATAAGAGCCTTGGATGTAGCCAAAAATGGTCTGCCCAAAATCAATGGCACCTCAACCTTGTCATCGACATCCAAGATGACGAAGTCCACTGGAAAAATAAATTTGTCCACCTTCACCAAAACAACTTCAATAATTTCTCGTGGTTGTCTGATGGATCTATCAGCCAGTTGTAATGCCATAGGAGTGGGCTTCGGCTCTCCAAGGCCAAGTTTTTGAAATATTTTGTAAGGCATGAGATTTATGCTTGCTCCCCAAATTAGCAAGAGCCTTTTCATCTATCAAACTACCAATTGTGCAAGGTATGAGGAATCCTCCGGGGTTTTTTGCCTTCTTCAGGAGGGAGTTGGTGATCAATGTAGAACACTCCTCACTAAGTGTTACTGATGACACATCTTCTAGCTTCCTCTTATTTGTGAGCAATTCTTTAAAAAATTTAGCATACCTCGGCAACTGAGTAAGAGCTTCAACAAATGAAACATTGATGTGCAAGGTCTTGAACATGTTGAGGAATTTCTTATATTGCTCATCTTGTTGATCTTTTCTCACCTTTGCAGGATAAGGGAGCTTAGGTGGATACACGGGTGGTGCACTCTTCTCCTTACTCTACTCTATTGTCTTTTCTTTTTCATCAAGTGGGACCTCAAGGTCAATAATGTTAGATGGCTCAACATCTTTCTCAGCTTCTTTGTCAACAAAATTTGGGAGTTGCTTCCCACTCCTCAATGATACACCCTTAAGGGATTCCTTTGGGTTGATCTCAATGTTTCTAGGAAGTTACCTCGGAAGCCTCTCTTCAATTGATTTAGACATTTGAGCCATATGGTGTTCCAGACTCCGTACTGTGGCATTACTGTTCCTAATTATCTCTTCATGATTTGAAAGACGACTCTTTGTACCCTTCATGAATTGACTAGGCAACCCGATGAGTTTAGCAATAGAATTGGAAGAGGATGGGGGCTGCGATGATTGGGTGCTCGGTGAAGGAGTTCTATTTTGTTGACCCTGGCCTTGTCTTGATTGGCTCCATGAAAAGTTGGGATGGTTTTTCCACCACGGATTGTAGGTGTTATTGTATAGGTTGTTCTGAAATCCATGATTCTGAGCAACAAAATCCACCTGTTCGAGCTGACCTGCACCCATATCAACAGAGCCACTAGTCTCACATGGGGGTGCCCAACAATCTCCAGATGGTCCACTACCTGAGGAGACCGATTGCATTGCATCTAACCATTTTGTGATGGCTTCGACCTTTGCAGCCAATGTGGTGACAACATCAACTTGTTAAATCCCAGCTGTCTTGACTAGTTTTCTTTGCTTGAAACTCCATTGGTAGCCATTGCTTGCCATCTCTTCGATCAACATGTATGTTGCACTTGGTTTCTTGTTACATAATGATCCCGAGAGGCAGCATCAAGCATCTGCTTGGTAGATATGTTTAGCCCATTATAAAAAATCTGAATTTGCATCCATTCCACAATTCCATGCAGTGGGCACTTTCTCAACATTTCCTTGTACCATTCCCAAGCGTCGTACAAAGATTCAGATTCAAACTGTGTAAAGGAGGAGATGTCATTCCTCAACTTAGTGATCTTCGCCGGAGGAAAATATCTTATGATGAAGGTATCCAAAGGTTTGCTTCCATGTTGTTAATGCCCCTTTCGGTAAGGATATTAGCCACTATCTGGCCCTTCCTCGCAATGTAAATGGAAAGAGTCGAAGGTGAACGACCTCCTCAGAGACGTTATTCACCTTAAAAGTGTCGCAAATCTCAAGGAAATTCTTATGTTTCTCATATGGGTCTTCATCTTGAAACCCGTCGAATAGACACGTTTGTTGCACTAATTGAATAAGATTGGGTTTCAGTTCGAAATTGTTTGCAACAACTGGAGGTTGAACAATACTAGACCCTACTCCTTCCAAATTCGGTGAGGTACTTTGGTGCTCATTCCCGGCCATATTCTTGTTTTGACCTACTTCCATGCTTATCTCCACTTACCCGGTCTCACTCAAATTAATTTGTCTGATCCTTGTACGAAAATTTCTTTCAATCTCTGGATCAGGATTTACCAATGGTGATGAGGTACTACCACGGGTCATTCAATTGTGCCAATGTTCTACAAGATAAATCACGGTGAGCTCAAGAAAAGAAAAAGAATGACAATTAAAAGAAATGTAAAATAGTAAAAAGAAAACAAATAAGAAAGCAAATATTCACAAAATAGACACTATGAACAAACTAAATCACCAGAATCCAAATTTTCCTAAAAGTTGCCAGTACCCGGCAACGGCGCCAAACACTTGATGTGTTCTTCACAAGTAAACGGGTCACACACAAGTAATATAATGGCACCCTGTGAGGGGTAGGGTTGTCGAACCTCAGGGACCGGACTTAAAGTACTAATCTATCTTCTGATGTTCAGTCAAACAAAGAGTGATAAAAGATTTAATAAAGAACTGATAGTGAAAGAGTGAATGATGGTCGAGATCAGGGGATTAGGATTGTGTTTTCAACTACAATAGGGCAATACCCCGGGACGATTCCTATGAGTTATAGTATGCTGACTTGATTAAAATGATTATCAGGTACATTCCATGATTCAAGTGTGTGCCCTAAAGCAATGTTGTATCTATGGATCTCAAACACACCAAGTTATGCCAATATAACTAAATTACCAAGACAGCTATGCAATTCAAGCCATCAAGATAAGCAAACACAAGATTAAACACAAGAAACTCAAAGAACTCTGTAATCATTCAAAATCAAGTAGTCAAAGCATACAAAACCACAAAGTTCAACATCTCGAGGCACCGTGGATGATTAGCCCCTCATGGATGGGTATAACAAGAAAGACTTAATTGAAGAGCAAGAGAAAGAAGACATGACCCCTTTTTACTCAAGATGATCTTCCTTGCCGAGCTCCGTATGCTCAACCCCACTTCTCTTGTGCCTCTGACTCCTCCTTCGTCCCCTTAGAGTGTGTGGTGAAGCCTAATCTTCATCCTCTTCAATGTCCTCCCGGTGGAGAGTTGAGTCTCCCAATAAAGATGAGCGCAAACCCTAAAAACTTGAGTTAAAAGGGCTGTATTCGAGCTCGACACGGTCTAAACACGATCATGCTTAAACCGTGTTTCTATATACAGCTTCTAAGTGAATCGATTAAGTGTTCTCCTGGGATTTTTAGTGGAAGGAAGCGCAGTCATGCTTGGCACGTGTTTCCATAAGTATGATCTTGCTAAGAGCCCCTACACATAGTCCCCCCTTTGAGAAGAACAACAATTCTAGCATGAGAGATTCAAGGGGAGGGACACGATCCTGCTTCGACCGTGTTTGCCCTGTTTCTTCACTTGGTCCGCACCAGGCTGGGAGATTCAGGGGGAAGGGCACGACTATGCTCTGCCTGTGTTGAGCTTGAACACTTAGCATTTCTTCCAATTTTTATCATTCAACGCTTGATTCACTCCAAGTTAAATCGAGCTCCCCAATTCCCACATCATTAACAAACATACCCAGAATAGCAGCAAATATATATCAAGATCTGCTAAAAGACAAGTAAAAGCATGAATTGAGGGTAAGAAAACATGATATGCATTGCACTCATCATAATTTATTCATTGCAGTATTGAATGGGAAAATAAGGCTTTTTGCTAGACCTTATAAAGTAGTGATCATTAGATCTTTGTGATAGGATTTTCATAACATGAGCAAAATGATGAACTGTCCTTCGCTAATTCAAGGTAATTTTAATTTTATTTTAGGTAATACCAATAGATTGGGTGGTAATCCAATTAAAGAAAAAGAAACTATGGAGTTTCATGATCGGGTAATTAATTCTAACATGCTAGAATTAAGAATCGTTAAACCTAGATTTACATAGACAAATAACGAAGAAGGGGATAGGAGGATTTTTAGGAAAATTGATTGGTGTTTTGTGAATAGCTCATGATATAATATGTGAGGTGACTCATATTGTTCTATTTTAGCCCAAGGCTTATTTGATCACTATCTCATGGTGGTAGGTTTTGAGAGAAACAAGAATAGGAGGAAGGTGCCTTTTAAGTTTCATAATACATTGTGTGATCACCCTAATTTCATGGAGATCAAGGAGAAAGTTTGGAACACTCTAGTGTAGGGTGACACTACGTACAAAATATATCAAAAGTTGAAATTGTTAAGGTGTGAGTTAAGAGAATTCTATATTGGATTAGAGGTTGGAATGTTTGGACCATGGAGATTCCGAGAATAAGCCGATAGCTCTTTTGAGCCTACCAACGACTAATCCCTTGCAAAACTCTGGTAAGATTGTCTCTCTAGCCTAAGTCTCATATGATTGCAATACACTCAATATATCTCTTGGGATTAGGGTGAGATTCTCTTGGTAGGCTTAATAGCAGAAGAATTACAACAACCCTATCTCTAGGCATGTCGACAATTCTCATCACTCATGCTAAGTCCTATATGTTGAAGTCTCTTAACCCAATCAACATATGACAAAAAATTAGATTCTAGCTCTCACTCTAATTAATCCAATACATCAACAAAAAACACAAGTAAATCATAACCAAAGCAACATACTCCAATATATAAATTGAAACGTAATTATAAGTTCATCTAAGGTTATAACCAAGTTTAAACACTGAATGATGCTTGAGTTATTAGAATGAAGATGTTCAAAATACAAACCATGGATAAATACTCAAGATAATAAATCATTATAAAGACTATCTCAATGATGTGGTGTGGGTGATGAACACCTCTTCTTCTCTTCCGCAAGTTCTAGCAAGGAAATGCCTAAGGAGCAAAAAAAGTTCATGATTTAATTATCCAAGCTCCATCATCAATCGATCTTCCTCCAAAGATAGGGGCAAACCCTATTTTCATTGTGTTGCTTCCTAAGAGAGTCGTCAATTCTTGCTTACCAAAGAATCCCCTAAAAAAAAAATCATGCTGCCACCTTTTATACTCAAATCCTAAAGTGACAATCCACAGGGTACCCACACCCATGGGTGTGCATGTTAACACTCAAGAGACTCGGGTTAAAAACTCGGGGAAAACATGACCCCTAAATGATCCACAGTCATGTTAGGCAATGGGTATGTGACCCATAGCCATGGGCCAGGTCGTGGGTCTCTACCTACGGCCGTGGATAAAGACCCATAGCAATTAGAAGTTACCCATAGGTGTGGGTCACCCCATGGGTAGGACGTTGGCTGAACTAGGGTAATTTTTTGGAACTGCTAGCATAACTCTACTACAATTATTCCTACTTCACTAAAAAAATCCTACTTCACTAAATGACTACAGACCTCTTGCTTGTTGCTATGTTTTGTACAAGATAATATCTAAAATCTTGTCTTGGAAAATTAGAAAGGTGCTAAATGACTTGATTAGTCCTAATCAATCTGTGTTTATTCCTAGAAGAAGGATCTCAGATAATATCCTACTGGCATATGAACTAGTCAATCACAGGAACAAAGATGTGTTTATTTCTATAATTAAGGTTGCCCTCTCTATCGCGACACTGGGACCCTGAGCAGCCCTTGCCTCGATGGTCTTACCACTATGGAGTGAGATAGCCTTAAGTTGCCCCCTTGGGTTTGCTTCAGTATTGCTTAGGAGGCTTCCTTGAGGTCTTTCGGTACCAGCTATTACCAACTTTACAACTTGATTTTTCAAGTGCTTCATTGATGCTTGAACATTTTGTAATGTCATACCAAACTCGTCCATTCGCACAACGTTACTAGTCATATACTTGGCCTAAACATCTTCCGTGGAGATCTTCCTTTTTGGTTCTAGCTGTTGGGACTAGTATTAGTAATTTTATTGCAGGGGAGGCCTCTGCTTCTGACCTTGACTCCAGGAGAAGTTAGGATGGTCCCTTCACCCCTGGATGTAGATGCTGCTATACGGGTTATTTTGGTTCCTCTGACCTCCTCTAATATAGGTAGCATGTTCCATAGGAGCTACTGATGAGCTTACAATCGGGCACTGAGATGCTCCATGTCCTCCTCCACAAGTTTCACAAAATAAAATGGCCCTGGAATTTAAGCTGGCACCCTGACCATTGCTCACAAGTACATCCAGCTTTCGTGTGAGGGCATCTACTTTTGCCATCAAAGTGGTATTTGCATCTATCTCATGCAGCCCGACCACCCTTAGATATCTCCATCTTGAACTCCAATGTGATTCAATGTTTTTCCATGTCTTCAAATAATTGTTCTACTTAAGAAGGTCCTTGAATCGTTTATGAGCCTCGAATAGTGTTTCTGATTCTCCTTGCTTAAATACTGAGATCTCCGCTTGATCTTTGCTATCTTACTTTGTGGGAACCATCATCCAAGGAATTTCTCCACTAAGTAATTCCATGTCTTGATTGAGTCTGATGCTAGGAAAGTAAGCCACCGGTATGCCGAACCTCTCAAGCTAAAAGGAAAGAGTCACAATCTGATCGCGTCATCTGTCACTGTGCTCATCTTGAATGTTGAACAGATCTACAAAAATTTTGAGAGATGGGCATTTGGGTATTTATCCGCTAGGTCATCAAATTGACAGGAATTCAGAATCGTCCCAATAGTGCTAGCTTTGATTTCGAAGTTGTTAGCTACTACTGCTGGGGCTTACACACTGAATTCTTTCCCTATAAACTACAACCTCTCATACTCCGATAGTGTTCTTCTTGATTCAGTCAAGGTTGCAGATTCTGCATTGTCACTATCGCTATCCGCTTCCACAACTGAACTCTTCTGGAGTCTCCTCAACAACGTTAGGGTTCTCTCTGGTTTGTTGCTTCCTTCTTCTAAATCCGTGGGATTAGCTCATGACCACCTATAGAAGAGAGTAACAACAATAAGTCTTTAAAGTTATATGAGTATTATAATAGTATATTAATAAAAAGAATTGACTAAAACACTAAGCTACAAGTTTACCTAGAATCTCTCTACTGTAGTCCTCAGCAACGGTGCCAAAAACTTGAAAGACGCGTTATAGGTGTGTAAATTATGCAAATATATAATATAAGCATGCAAGTATACACTTAATACTATAATTGGTCCATTATACCATAAGTGTATGGTTCATCAGGTAATAACTCGTGGGTGAACAGGAGGGGGTCGTATTTCCCCAGGAATGGCGAGAGACTCCTATTTCTTCCTTTTCACTTAATCAATAGCTAGCCTAATCATTTATGTTCTTTCTTTAGATTACTTGTACAACACTATTAAATAATACAATTGGAGACGACGTTAAGCACACTTAGAAGGAGTTGGAAGTATGTACTATAGTTATCTTGATTATTAATTATGATAGGCATTAAGTGTCAGTCGTGTTATAGGATCGAACTGGGGGAATTCAAAGGCCTACTAGCCACAATAAGCATAAACCACTAGGTCTAAATCACTAGAAACTTAAGATGGAATCTCTTCCACCCTAACCTCCTATGTTTACTTTAAGTGCGGGAATTGGGCACCACGAGAAGAGACCAATCAAACCCTAAGTCTAAGGGACAATCCATCTCTAATCAGGAAACCTAGCTATGCCTAACCTCTTAGAACATGCATAAATCTATCATGGCATGGCATCATCAATATAGGAGCACATCCTCCTCATCCACATCAACAATAATAAATAATTAAGAGCATGCAATGATTACAGAAACTAGAGCAATTTATATTAATCAATCAAGATTCATAAATAATAACTGAGGGACCTAGATATACAATTCCCCTCGAATTAGGTTCTTATGGATCATACAAAATAAAGCATCAAAGTACAAGAGAACCATAGGACCAAATAAAGAATAAATAAGCGTTTAATGTATTCCTAGACTAACTCTCTCCATTAGTTCTCTAAAGTTTGGGGATTAGAGGATCCTAAGATTGTCCGGATGATGTGTGTTACACATGCCACTCTAATGATGATCTTTGAAGATGCCTGTCACACTCAATCTTCTCCTATGATGCTCGTTGACGTACTCTTAAGAAATCCGCCTGAATTCGTTGGAATATGGAAGAAACTCCATCTTCCGCCGCTCAAATCTCTAGAAATCCAACCACCCTTAGCTTCTTCGGCAAAAGAGCCTCACCAAATTTAGAGAATAATGGGGTATTTATAGTAATCAACTCCGCCACGGCCTCATCACGAGCGTTGTGATGCCCTTTGTGAGTAAGTTATTGCTTGGGCTCCAAGTCGCATCCTGGCAGGTCTTTGGGTGTTATGTGTCTTGACAACGACCGTTATAGACTTCATAACTGCCATTGTGGGGCCGTTATGGCTTCTATGTTGCTACCAGTAAGTTCATGCTGTCATAGCTTGATCACAGTAGTGATTAGTGTGGACAACAGGCATTGTGTGCCATAAAGCCAGTTGTGAGTCGTGGTGAAGCCTTGATTCAGCAACATGCTTTATTTTGCTTCAAAACATCCTCAAATTCATTTCCTTCTTCCTAAAATAGAAATAAAGGTCATTATGAAAAAAAAATTTCATGCTAATGAGATGCTAAACAAGTACAATTTCATGCTAAATGCAGTGTAAATGATATAGAAAATATGATCAGTTTAGCACTTGTTATATATGGGAGAGACTTTAATTAGCTATTACTGTTCTTTTATGAATGCATACTTTCTGGAGTTCATTGCTTCTACTCCCCATGACTGTGGTTTATGAGGTTAAAAAAATTTGTAGAATCTTTCTGTGGCATAGGTCTGGTTAGTGTACTAGAGGAGGTTTGGTTTGATGAGATTCTGTATGTAATAGTAAAGCAAGTGGGCACTAGGTATGAGTTTGTTCACTCATGGAACCATACTGCCCTAGGTACGTTTGGGATATAGTGCATAAGCATAAGTTAAGAAAACTCAGTTTTTGTGGCATTACTAAAAATACTAATAACAGTTAGAGTTAGAGCCAATTGTTGAACTTAAGGAAGATTGTCAAGGTAGGGTTTGATTATTGACTATAAAATGGTAGAAAATTTTCATTGTTATTTGATCCAAGGTTCCAAGGACAATCTCTTATGGATAAATTTCCCTAGATTAGTGTTAATAACTCTAGTATGCCAAAAGTGTGTTGTTGTATATAACTTGTGGAGAAATTGCAGATGGTTTTTTCCTTGCTTCTTGAATTTTGCATGAGATGAAGTATGGGGTTATAATGCAGATAACTTTGAGATTAATGAGAGTGGGAATGATTGTGCTTTTTGGAAGCCTCATAAGTAGGGTATTTTCAATGTTGCTAGTGCTAAGAGAATGTTAATAAAGGATGATGAAAGGGAGTTATGAGCTAAAATAGTTTGGTCTGGAAGTAACTTTCCAGATACAATTTTATTTTATGGTCACTGTACTAGATCGTCTGCTTACTAGATACAAATTATTAAAATGGAAAGAAATTGACTTAGATGCTTGTGCTTTCTGTAATAGTGGCAAGTAAGAAATCAGTCACTTATTTTTTGCATGTAAATTTTCAATTGAAGTCTGGTAAAGAGTATTGATAGTTGTTAATATACATAAGTAGTTGACACGTCCGATTTGTGTGTGTGTACCGCAAGTGCACAAGT
Source organism: Dioscorea cayenensis subsp. rotundata (assembly GCF_009730915.1). Lineage (NCBI taxonomy): Eukaryota > Viridiplantae > Streptophyta > Magnoliopsida > Dioscoreales > Dioscoreaceae > Dioscorea > Dioscorea cayenensis. The sequence goes on from NC_052474.1 coordinate 8,595,620, forward strand.
GTCGAAGTAATAAAATACCCGTTGAGTTGGGTTGTCGAATCCACAGGGAATAGGGTTACTAGTACTAACTCATTCTCTGCTATCTAGCCTAATGATAAATGGGATGATGTGATGATCTAATGTGAGAAGAAATGAGTACCGAAGACAAATATGCAAGGGTAAAATAGAAGGAGATCTCAATTAGTAAAAGTGGGCTATTCGGGCAATGCTCCCCAAGGATTCAGGTATTAGGTACTCGAATATGCAAAGTGTTTCTAGAATGAGTAAATTAAGTCATAGAAATCCAAGAACAATCGATCCCTGCCTCCATGCCACCAATACTAGTCCCCTACGAGATCCCGGTGGAGAAATCGCTCAATCTTAACACCCCACACCACATATGACCACAATAGACTCTATGGATTCCAAAGGATGTATCCATTCCTAAGAATAGACCTAACCCTACCTCTAAGTAAAAGGTCCCTAATCCCCTACAAGGTCTCGGTGGAAAAATCTCTCAATTTCACACCTCATACCAAATATGGTTGCATAAAGCCTAGGGAAATACGGAGATAGAATACACCAATTCGGAGGGAAAAGAGGACGCTCCACTATCTCATGACTCACCCTCTCAACCCTTTTTAATCTTGAGGTTCTAACCCTAATGGAGACATTTCTCTCACCAAGGTAAACAAATTATGCAAACCAAATAACTATAAGATCAATAAGGCAAACAAGATTAAAACTCAACCGAACTCGGATTAAATAGAAACACAAAGAAAATACACAAAAGATTAGAATCATAGGGTTCACGAGCCCAAATGCCCTCTATAGGTTTATCTCTCCATGGAGCAATATACAAAACAAACCATCAATGAATGAAAGTATATAAAAAGCCATAGAACCCCCCCAACATATATGAACCGATGGGCTTGATAGAGAGCTTCGTCGTCTTGATGGAATCCACTCTGAAGCTAAGGTTACCGGTGGCTTTCTTGATGCTATAACGGAGAAGGAATCGATCAAAGTTGGTGAAGAAGTGCCTCCTAAGCCGCAAAGACCTCCTCTCCAAACCTTAGCTGTCTCACCCCTCAAGAGCCGCACAAAAGATGTCAAAACAATAGGGAAAAACGGTTATTTATAAGCCTAAACCGAGTCTGTCATGTGCCTCCAAGCGCCTGCGTGAGCTACAGAAATTTCCACGCGACCGTGAACAGTGTTTGCTACATTACTGCTACAGTGAATTGCTATAGTATTTTACTACATCACTTTTCATAATTGCGATTCACATACTCTTCTCTTGAGGCCACATGGTCGGGCACACGTCCACATGGCAGGTTATAAGACTTTTTTTCGTCGAATCATCATTTGGAAGGTTTTGCATTCTTCACATAGAGTAGGGACATGGATATGTGACTACCTTTGTGCCCTTCCAACTAGTAAATTGGCTTGAATCCTCTTAGAAGTTGGCACGCACCTCCATGTACATGAGCTTCTCTTATGTCTTGATCCTTAGGTTGCAAAAGAATTCCAAAAATGTGTATTTATAACCTATTGTTTGTTTCTTTTTCTTCCTTCAAGGCATTCACAACCTAATTCCACAAAAGAACACCAAATACACTATATGAGACATAAACCATGGTAGAAATGATGCTCAAAGCATGTAAAACATATAGAGAAATATGTCTACTTAAACACTTATCAGTAGCCTCCTGCTTAGGCTAGAGAAATTAACTAATTTCAAAAGAAGGCTATAATTAAAACCTTATTATCTAGAATGAGGTATATTGCATTATCTACTAATGTGTGCATGATTTGGATAGTATGGAATTCATTAATATTTCAACACAAAAGTATAGTCTTGATGAGGTTTTAAGATAGGTAAGGAAGGCTGATGTGATGAAATACAATGATCGATTAGCAAGATATCCCAGTAAGATTATAGTGGAAAGATGGCTAACCATTACCAAAAGGCAGCATTTTCGAATCTATTGAGTGATATTATAGTTAAAGCCCTAGCCAGATGTTGGTGAAGATTGAATCTATCTCTAACGTATAATTTGTTAAGATAGAAAGCATATTTTGAGTGCTTCTACTATTTTGAGTAGAGTTAGGCTGGTTCTAATTGGGTATTAGGGGTTTTCATTGGTGTTTTGGCTAAATGCACTTCTCTATAATGATGTTGTCAGATATATTTAAGGTCTATATAAGCTACAAGGAGTGTGGATAGCTTTCGGCATGCTTATGGATAGTGTGATGGTGTATATTGGTGATTGAGTGATGTGTTTAGGAAAGTTCTGTGAATACATCTATTTGTTATTAGGTAGTGTATATTTGATAAGTGGTTGTAATTTCTGATTTGTAGTTTCAGATACTTGTATTGTAGAAGTTTGGATTCATAAAATTCTTTTTTTTAGCTTGATAAAAAAAAATAAAAACTAATAATTTAACATATATTTATCTAATAAATTAATAAATAAATAAAATAATAATATTTATTCTAAGTTTTTTGGTTGGGGAATTATACTTATCTTCTAATCAAAGATGGTGTAAATAATATATTTGCATGTATACATAAGAAATCTCATATATTTTTATATTTGTTTTGTTATGACTAAAGTTGAGTCAACACCGTTTGAAACAAATACAAAAGATATGTAAAATAATTTTTTTATGTATGTATTCTTTGAAAAATTGATGCAATTTTGATTTACAAATATACCCTCATTGAGTTCTAATCTTGTATATATATATATATATATATATATATTAATAATCCAAATTGTGTGTGGAAAGTAAAGCAGTAGGAAAAACTAAAATCATAAATTTTATAAATATTGTGAGGAAAGAGAATAGAAAAAAGAAACATAGATAGGCATTTGAGTCATTTCACCTTATGTTTAAGTAGAGTATACACACAATATATATATATATATATATATAATTTTAAGATTGTCAATGTATACATCCAATTGCATAATTTATGAACATATATATACACAAATATAACTTTTTATATGAATATATAAGAGAGAGAGAGGTTAAGGCGTGTGAGTAACTTTTGGTCACGTTGTGGAAGTGTAGCTAAGCAGCAGCTGTCACTAGTTGGAGTTGAAGCTGGTTTGGCCATGAATCCCTTTACTCCCTGCCACCAACACCACCACCACCACCACCAGCATCACCATACCATATTGCATTGTTGCATTGTAATGCAGACTCATATATATCCCTTTCACAGTACCCAAGTGCTTCTTTGAATTGGTTCATCACAAAAGATTTTTTTTTAACCCTTAAAATATCTATTTTTCCTAAGAGCATCAAGGTTACTCATAAGAATTTTTTCTTCTTTAATTAAAATGGCAATTAGTTTATAAAAGCTGGCAACCCAAGTCGCTAGTGTGGATATAAATGAAGCTTCTGAACCTTCAATTGAATATATACCACGCTTAAACAAGACTTGTTATTGTTTTTGTAACTAAATTTACGTCATATGTAGACTTGTTGGCCATCATTTGAATCAGTTTTGGTCAAAGCTTCAGCTGATTTATTTATTTGTTTTTACTTACATGATCTCAGACTCATGTTTCTTGTTTCCTCAAGTGTTTGATTATTAATGCTATTATATATATATATATATATTTATATTTATATGTTCTTATGTATGTTTGTTTGTAACATGATTTCAATGGAATGCTAGCTGGGATTGGTGGATGAGACTCATTTATTTATTAAAAAAATAGATTTTACAAAAACAAAAGTAGAGTGGAATAATGTTTGTGAATTTATCAATTTTCAAAACTTTAAATAATTTTAAAAATGTGAATTTAAATTGAAAAGTCCATCAAGCGTTTTTTATTTTTATTTTGGTCTTTCAACTCAAACGAAACTGTGACGAACATTGGAACAACAGTATTAATCTATATTCAAAATTTAAATTATTAAAATATAATGATGATTTTTTAAATTAAATATATATCAAAATAATTTTTATTTGTGTGTATATCTCTCACTCGTCAATTATTAACCAAGAAAATAAATAATTAATAAAAATTTAATTTTTATTAGAAAAGAAAATGTGAACTGCCCTTCATGCTTCTCTAGTATGGCAAGCTTCGTCGATGTGTTCAATGTCTTCGCTATGTTATTCCAACCATACCGTAATGGATAAGAAAGGAGAATAGGCGGTAAAAATCACATTTTTGAAAACCTCATTGAAGGTTATAAGTGATGTTAAAGTATATCCAAAAACCAAAGCAAATAGAGACACAGACGTGTATGTATATTATTTTACTATTATTATTAATGAGAAATCACTGATAATCATGTGGTAACTCCTTATAAAGTGCACTAGAGAATAAGATTTGAAATCTTTATCAACAGTAACTGTTAATTAATATTATTCATACACTACATCAAAGCTAATATTGATCATCAATATTGTTTGATGGTCCTGGTGTAAGTCCTTTATGAGAGAAACAATACTTGTTTAATTTCCCACCATGAATTATATGGTAGAAGGGATTTCTCTAAGGGATCATTAAGCTATTATAATTGGTACATCTCTGTATCTATCTATCCTTTTGTCAGTTGCTTGTTACTCTTGTCAGAAAAAAAAAATGCATTAACATGGAATATATATACATTAAAAACGAGTGAATATATATACACGAGTCTGTACAATGACCAAAATTTTGAAGGGAATAAAGTAAAGAAAACCTTATATCTTTTAATAAAAAAATTGTTCATAGTTGTTTTTTAATTTGTCATTGGTTTGAACTTTGAACCCAAAATGGAATCACTTGCACCATGCACCATGCACCATGCACCATGCACCATGCATGAAATCTAGTGAGGGGCCTGGTCCCAAAGTACTTGTTAGTGCAACCGCACTATTTATTGGCATGATTTGACACCTAGACCAAGTGACGTGGCAACCAAGGTGACAAAGCATAATTGATGATATGGCAAGCATGGTGACATGGCAAGAAGACTTGGAGTGCAAGGCAAACATCTTGAAGATCATGGTGAAGATATTTTTAGTAAATCTCTAACATGGAGCCAAATATCTTGAAGATCATGGTGAAGCTATCTTAAAGATCTTGGTGGAGTTATTTTTGGCAATGCATTACAACTTGAAGACAAGATCATATCAAGACCATATTTAGGTGATTTGATTGAAGACTAAATATGGTGGAGCTTAATTAAAGAAAGATCTATTCATGGTGTGAATGAATGAAGATATGATTTGAAGAATCCTTGATGAGAATCATTGAAGTCTATTATCTGGGCAAGATTTGAGGACCAAACTTGGGTGAATTGAAGATCAAGTTTGGAGAATCTTTGAAGACCAAATTTAGGTGAATTGAAGACTAAGTTTGGCAAGTTTCATGGAAGACGACAAGGACGGCGCCTCTGCGAGGGGACTCGCGTGATGAGGAACCCGAGGAGGTAGGCTAGTTGCTGGCACTGGGATCGGGAGGTTTAGTCGCATCGACTCGGACTAAGCACGACCGGGAGGTTGATGGGTCTTGAGGTCGTCCCGCAACGTAACTGTAACTCGTCCAAGTCGCTAGTCGTGATCATGTTGCAAACTTATGTTACAACGGGAGTTGCAATGAACTAATTTTTAAGGTGTTTTTTTAAATTAGTAGTCATGGAGATTCTAAAAAGAGGTATGTGCTATATTTGGGATGTTGAGGCGTCTATATAAGTTACCTTGCTCGTAGATTGTAAGGTGTGACTCTTTGAGGAGAGTGTGTGAGCACCAAACAATCTAGAGAGGGTAGAGAGCTTTATTGTTGAGAGTGTGAGTGACAAGTGTTTGTACTCATCTATTTTTACCTCTTTTAGTGGATTGTTTATCTCCGGGCTTGGCCCCCCAGACGTAGGCGAGTGGACGCCGAACTGGGTTACCAACGTTGTGTGTCTCCTTGTGTTTGTTTGTGTGCTTTTTCTTTATTGATTTGTGTGAGACTTCTATGAGTGCTTAAGTGCTACTTAATACCCACAAACCACACCGGAGGAACTAACAGTACTCAATACTCTCAAACAGACTTGTGTCACTTTGAACCACCATTTTGGGTCTACATGCATGTCCAAGAATGAATTACAAATAAATAAATAAATAAATAAATAAATAAAACGAGATGTATATGTGTTATTGCACTATTATTATTGTTATTATATTATTCTCTCAATAACTTGTTTGGGCATAAATCTAAATTGGTGAAAAATCAAATTAAGAGTATATGCACAATTCTAATTTTATCTTAAGATATATATATATATATACACAGAGAGAAAGAGAGAGAGGAGAGAGAACGAATGATACTTTCAGGAAAATACAAATCCAATAATGGTTTCCTAACTGTTTTTCTTAATAGATAAGTCATAGGTTTGAATCCCAAAAATGGAACTACTTGGACCATGGACCTTGTATCACTTGCGCTACCATTTGTGAGTTCACATGTCCAAAAATAACAAGAGACTCATGCTACAACAATATGTTTTATTGGAACTTAATATATATATATATTCAATAATTAATTTTAATATATATATTTATATATATTTGTTAACCAAAACCCTAATAACCATGGGTCAAATGGTAGTTAGAGTAGATATTGATTGAAGAAGAGAAAAGAAGGGAAAGGAAGAGCATGTGAAGTGAGGCATAAGTTTTATTATGTAAGCGTTGTATTATTATTTGGTTTGGTGAGGCTTGAAAAGGATAGGCTTGCATGGCATGAAAGTCTAGTTGTCATCTTATAACTCTCTCTCTCTCTCTCCCTCAAATAACCTCTTGTTATATAATCAATCACACACTTGCTCTCACGGGAATCCGTCCTTCATTTCACGAGCTTACACCAAAACATCACAACTTCCACGTACTTCTCCTTCTGGATTTCCCTACTCTCCCGGCTGCTGCTAGACTGTATATATCATTTTTTATTTTTATTTTATATGTATATATATAATAGTTTGGTAGATGGATTTGTTGTAATGTACAAGATTAAATTAATAAAAGGCTTAATTATATATGTTACGTTTAAATAATTTCTAAATAATATTTTTTTTAATTAAATAAATATTAGTGTGTAGTGTATATACAGGGATGGGCATGACGTGGATTAGGGATATTTTTTTTTTTTTTGAAAAAACTTTACCTTTGAATTTTAGGGTCTATCTTCAAGCTCGCTTGGTATTTGATAAAAATTTTATTACAAAAATTCTTAAAATTGATTGGAAATCTGATCTAATCATGACAGTAGCTTTAATTAGTTTTAAATAATTAATAATAATGTATAATATATATATGTTTTTAGAATTATATATGATGTATTGGATTAATATGTTGATATTGAATTCTAACAACGGTTGGAATATCAATCTTTCCCTCGACTCATTTTCAATTAAAATTTATAAATTTGTCTTTTTTTTTTCTTTTTTGACGGAGTTGAAGTACCAATGAAATTGATTTGAAATTGTCAACTTTATATATTTATTTACATTAAATTTTTATACTCTTAAAGAAAAAAAAACTTATTTTAAATTTTAAATTTAAGTTAATAATTAACAAATACTCAACTATGCAGTAGAAGGAATTAAACTCTTAATTTCCAATATGAAAGCCAACTACTTTAACTGTTCACCTATTGTTGGGATGAATATATATATATATATATATATCAATATTTATTGAAATAAATTAACCATATAATACTAGGAAGAATATTTTGATAAGAAAATTACATATTACTTCTACCATCACTTTATTTATTGGTATTTCATTCTCCCTAAAATCAAAAGTCTGACTGTTACACATTACTTATTTTTTCCATATACATTACCAAAAAATAATCCCACAGGAATGTTTCTTCAATTTTTTTTTTTTTTTGAAATATGTTTCTTCTATTTTCAATTTAAACATGAAAACAAGTATTAAAAATAAAATAAAAAAATTAACATGCAAGGTGTTGTAAGGATGTGAGATGAGATAGATGCTCATATTCCAAAAATATCACTAGAATGACAACAGGGAAACAAAGGAGATAGAACTCTTACCTTGGTTTATGAGTCCCATTGATAATAATAATAATAATAATAAAGAAAAACACATTCAAACCTCCATACTGCAACACCCTACTCTGCTACCCTATTCTACTACTATACCTGCCATCCCTTTTCCGTTCTCTTGTACTAAGTACCAACCCTTCTCCTCAACCTCCACCATTTCCCTCCTTATTGCTCACTTGATGCTTTCTTTCTTGTATTACTATTATTATTGTGTCATTATTGTCTTAAAAAACAAACCACAGACAAATCCTTCTGTTCTCTCTGACATCCACTTTTGTTCATTAACTCCCCCATCCATCCATTCCTCCATTGACCATCATCATCCCCATCATCAACATTCCTTGATCTACTCTTACCTTTTTATATTATATATTTCTACTTTTTTTTTTTTCTTTTAATAGTTGATCAAAATTTTTTAAATAACAGATTTTTAATTATGAGGGTGAATTTACCGTTCAAAATCTGTATCGGTCAAGTGAAAATACACGGACCAGACATTCACTTCCCCCGGTTATGCGTATACCCCTCACATAATATATGCATTTGTCATATATATATATATATATTATATTGAGAGGAAATATATAACAATGACAGTGAACCAAGGCGGCAGCAGCAGCAGGGTACTCTGTTGATAAATTGTCAGATGGACATGGGACTCAGCTGTATCTGCTTTTCTTGTCTCCACCTATTCTTACTCATGAGTCTCTCTCTTCTCTCTCTTTCTTCCTTGTTTTTGCCTCCTCTTTTTTATGCTAATATCCCTCTCTTTTCTCTCTCCTCTCCTCTCCCTCTGCCTCTCCCTCTCTTCTTCTCCCACTTGATGGCAATCACAAGCCTCAATCAAACACGTCCCTTTACCTCTCAGTCCCATGCATGACCCCATTCATTATACCCCTTTCTTCACTTTAATTAAACTCTCTCCCACATCTCCTCCCTCCTCTCTTTACCTCATGGCTTCTGATGACTCCCAGACCTCCGGAGACCGGCAAAACACTCAACTCCGGCCACCGGAACAACCCCTCAAGTGCCCACGTTGTGACTCCCCCAACACCAAGTTCTGCTACTACAACAACTACAGCCTAACCCAACCTCGCCACTTCTGCAAAACTTGCCGCCGGTACTGGACCAAAGGTGGCGCTCTCCGCAACGTCCCCTGTCGGTGGAGGCTGCCGCAAAGCCAAGAAAACCAAATCATCTTGCTCATCCACCACTTCCTCCTCTTCTTCCATCGTTTCATCTTCCACTTCTCAATTCTTCAACTGCTTTCCTCCTCCTTCTGTTGTTTCTTCTGCAGATTATAGTGTGCTTTCTTTCTCAAGATTAAACCAATCTTCCCCGGTTTTTAACTCTTCAACTGATCATCAGATGGGCTTTAGTGGTTCCATTGCTTCTTCTATTGAGTCCTTGAGTTCTATCAATCAAGACTTGCACTGGAAGTTGCAGCAGCAAAGGTTGGCCATGTTGTTTGGTACTGCTGAAGCTCATAAGGAGCAACCAAGTTTGGGTCCTGCAGTCATGATGATTGATCCTCAACCAGTTGAACCTCTTCCTACTTTTCATCATCAAGTTCCAGGTACTTCCAAGTCTTGGTTTCTTGATAACTCTTTTCTCATCAACAACAACAACAACAACAGTAACAACAACAACAACAACAACAATGACAACACTGGAAGCAATTGGAATGGTATGGCTTCTTGGAATGACATGCATCATCATGAGTTCAACTCAATGCCTTGACTGTGTCTTTACGTATGTTGTCCTTCTTCTACTCTTTTGTTCTATGTCGTAGTTAATTCTAGTGTAACAAGGAAGAGACACTAATGCAATATCATGCATGTAACTTTGTAACTTCACTTTCACATGTAATTTGTCTTTGTTCCTTATTTGTTCTTACATGTTCAGAGAGAGGACCCCAGAACTCTCACATCTATCAACAGAGAAACTCTGTGGAATAAAACAAAAGGGAACACAGAGATCCCATGGCTGGGGCTTTCCCTGATAATTAGTTGCAGGTCTGCATGATTTCTTCTCCTGCAAAAAGTGATGCTTGGAAAGAGTAATGTACACACAGCTAGACGTCTGTCTATATGTCTGTGATGGCATCATATATATATATATATATTCATATTTTACATATGTCGGACCATACTTTACTTTTCTTATTTTTTAAATCATAGAAAGAAGTTGAAGAAGTAGTAGTAGAAGCTTAGTACAGTAGAGTGGCAGTGAAACAAGGGATGGAGGAGTACTTGCACAAGAGCCATACCCTAATTTTCTGCCACATAACTGCACAAGCTTCTGATTTGAAGTGCAATAGTTCCATTTTTCAGCCGGCATCATGGCGTGTTGCTTTTATCATGCAATGGTCCTTGCACTCACCTCAAAATGGGGGGTGGGGGGCACATCTCAATCTTACTATGTGCTTACTACTCAAAACCAAAAATCATATTGTGATAATATTGCACCCTCAATTCTCCACTTTTCTACTGGTTTAATTTTATCTTGATGTTCTGATTTGGTTCTTTTGAACTCACACTCTATTCCAAATCTTTGTAATTTTGGTTTAACTTTTGAATGCATTTCATTTTCATCTTTAAAATATATAAACGTTAATTTTGCTTTTCATATTACATGAACTTTCAGTCTCATAAATGAATTACATGCAAGTGTGCTCTGTATGACATAGTACAATATATATATGGTTAAAATAAATAAATAAATATATATATATATATATATTAAAAATGAAAATAAGTGATGATCCAAATTTTAGGGTAATTGACACCTTTAAACTTACAACAAAAAGTTAATATGCCAATCTTGACACAATAAACTCTAGAATTCATTGTTAGACCTTGGTTTTGCTATCTTAATAATAATAATAATAATAATAATAATAATAATAATAATAATAATAAATTCACTAGATAGAATTGATCCACATCTTAAAGCTTCATTTTCATAAGATATCATGAGGACTTCCCCTTCATTTTCTATATCAATAAACATATGTATAAACAATTTTTAAAATCATATAAAATACTATGGATTTGTTTGACTTACACCATTTATATTATTAATAACTAATACAATAATTATATTATATGTATATATATATATATATATATATATTAGATTTTAACGAAGAACATAAAGAGTCAAAATAATATACAAAGTAAGCTAAGACAAATGGGAAAAATGAAACACCTTTGGACTATTCTTGGGAGCTTATTATGCATAGCTTCTTTTGTGAAGGAATGTTGTGGCATAGCTTTATGCTACAGTTTGGTAATATTGTCACATGAATAAAGTGCATGCATGATATGATGATGTGTGTGATATGTCTTTGGTTCATCTCTTGTTGCATGGATGTCAGGGAAAGAAAAGAAGCTCCTGTCTTGGACCTGAATTTGATGGCTTTTTTAGAGACAGGACTAAGTAGTGTTCTTGTATAAATGATATATCAAACAAAAACATACCCAAAACATGTGTGTTGCAATGTTTATTCATCATTCAAAGTGAGAGTATAGATTTGCCAAACTTGTCATTCAGGCACTGAACATTAGAACAACATGAAGAAGCTTTTTCCAGTAAAACTCAATATTGATTCCCTCCCCCTACTTTATTGTGTTTGTTTCCCAGCAAAATTTTTATTTTATTCGCCTGATAATTTTGACGTTGATTTGATTTCTTTTCAATAGTTCTTATTTGGTTTATCAGAATTTATAATCTGAATGACCAATTTTAAATAGTGTTATGCAATTTAAGTAATTTTTTGAATTATAATAATTTTTTGGGATATATGATGACAGGGAGATTAGACCAAGAGGCTTGATCTCATAGCCCATCATCAATTCAATTCCATTGAAATGTATAATACCATTAGTATATGATTTGATTATATCTATGGTGTAATCGAGTTAAGCCACAATCTAAATTAAATTTCAGCTCAACCCAATTTGTAATCTCCGCAAGATCTATTTAAACTTATTTTAAAATTTTATTATGATTTCATATAAATTTATGTATTTTTGTTTTCTTTTATTTATTTTTTTTATTTTTTATTTACTATTAAAAAATCTATAAATTATTTTGGTGGGAGTCATCACCAATGACTAAGTCACGTTTTTGATAATTGTCACCTATGTAACCCTCATTATCGGTATTTGTTTTTATTAATGGGGACTTCAAATCAAGTCTATTATTGTCTAAATATTTGGACTTTTATTTATATAAATATTTAAGGTATCTTGAGTATCTTGAGATTGTAATGTTAGTATTCTCCTTAAGTGTTTTTGTAAATAAAAAATAAAAAAATACTAAAATTTAAAACCTAATTAAGGCTCTCAAATAACTAGGGGTGGCAATGGGGCTGGGAATCTCCGATCCCCGCGGGGACCAGACTCGACGGGGATGGGGATTCCCCAAATCCCTCCCTCATGGGGGCGGGGACGGGGGCCAATCCGTCCCCTTTTCCTAAATGGGGATGGGGATGGGGAATGCCCTCTCCGCCCCGTGGGGATCCCCGACCCGATTAAAATACATATATATATATATATTGTGTGTATATGTATGTATAATTTTTTCAACATTAAAAAATTCAATGCCATAGGTGATAATATAAAAAAATTCTAATTTTTAATTTAATTACGCTAATCACATAAACTATTTATTTTTAAACTAATAACAATTAAAATTAGATATAAGAGCCCCTATGTTAAGTAGCTTTGATCTTATCATAATTTTATGTATATATTTATGTTGAGTTGTTTTTATGTTCCAATATGTAATAATATTTTTACAACTAGAGAATCACCATGGAGATCCCCGCGGGGATGGAGATGGGGAAGAAAATTCCCCCCGTCGGGGAATCGGGGATGGGAATCCCCGTCCCCACCATTGACGGGGACGGGGACGGGGAGGGGCATCCCCGCCCATGCCCAGCCCCGCCCCGCCCCGCCCCGCCCCGTTACTACCCCTACAAATAACAACCCCATTAGCCAATTAAGATGATTAAGATATTTGTAGAAAAGAGGGAAAAAAGTTGAAAGGGCTTTTAATTTGGAAAACTTGATTTGAAGGAATAACATTAATCTGGAAAAAGTAAAAGTAACAAAAAAAAATGGAATTTATTTTTGAAAATATTAAAATCTTTAAGAATCTCTATACATATATACCCCTAGACACATCAAAATTTGCATATGTACCCTCTCGGCAAAGTAAAAAACAATTTTTTAATGAAAGAACATTTTTTGCTCTTTTCACCTTCTCAATCTCTTTCTTCCGGAAAATTGCTTCTGTACCATCCAAAGGTGGATAATTACTATAGTTTCATAAAAATCATACTTACGAAATATAATTACATATCTTTACAAAATATTATTATTTGTTTATAAATTCTAATGTTGAAAATCAACTTAAAAATATAAAGTATTTTTTTAATTATTTTATCTCTTAAAACAAATAAAGAGTATTAGAGAACATTAGTGGCATCTTTCATATCTCCTAAATAGCTAAATGAATATAAGAAAATATTCATTATTCATTCTATCTCCCAAATATGTAAATAATATTCTTATATAGTGGTGGCTATCTTTAAATACTTATGCATATTTATATACTTGTAATTCTATGGAGATTAATGTACGAGAGAATTTCATATATTTGCTCTAGCATTGTATTAGAGCTTTTGTAACCATTAGCTTTTTTTTTTCTCCAGCAAACCTCGACAGCTTGCAATTCTTGGTTCAGATCTCCGGCAGCTTCCTAAACATTATGTCTTCTCCTTCCACCACTTGTCTAACACCCCTACCCATGTCGCCACTTTCATCAATTTCCCCTCTACCAACAATCCACCTCACATATTCTAAAACTCTCATCACTACCTAAACATTAAATTCAAGCCTCACAATTATCTTGAAAGTCAAAACTTGATCGGATTCATTGATGGATCAATCCCTCCATCACTGGATTACTTTCCGTCTCTTAACAACTCTACCCCATAATTGAATCCTACCTTTGTTTTCTGGAAACAAATTGATAAACATATTGTGACTGTTCTCATTCCCTCTCAACAAACCTAAGAACATCTCCAATTCTTTAACTGTTGTCGAAAGTCCTATTACATGGAGGACCAAAATCTATACATCTTCAAAGGCCACCGTTCTAATTAATTCAAGGATCTCACCACCACCTTGAATGTTCATCATAAGCATGTTTCCTTCTCTAATCTTCAAGCTTTCCTTTGTTGCCATGAGTTATCAACGAAAACCACATTGCTCCGCTAACTGTTCATCTCTCCACAATGCAACCTTTTTAGAGGTTCAAATTCCCAGACATCTGCTGGCCTCAAAGGAGGCACTACATCCCTTGGCTAAACCTCTAGCCTATCCTCTCATTGTTTTTGACCCTTAAATTAGCTCCTCGGGTCCTTTTCCAAGAACTTCTCTCTTTAGACTCCCATCTGGTCTCGTTGCATTTGGACCTATTCAGTAGGGTCTTTCTCCCTTTTGGCCACAACTACTATCCGCACAACTCTAGCCTTGCTCGTGGCCTCCATGGTGGTAGGGGGTGTGGTCATGGCCGTCAGAACAATGGTGGAAGGTTTTAACCTAATAGTGGGAGTTTTGTTCAATGCCAACTCTACGATACTTGGGGTCACACCAGTGTCACTTGCTCTTAACGTGTAGTCCTAGCAGCTCACCATGTGTCCTACTCATCCACTCCATCATCCTCCCAGATATGGTTCGTAGACACAGGTGTAATAAACCATGTCACGCCTTACATAGCCAGCATCAACACAGTTCAACCATACCGAGGTATTGAGGATCTCCATATTGGCAATGATAAGAGTCTTCCTATCTCTCATATTGGTTCATCTGCCTTTCAAACACCCCACATTTCATTCTGTCTTAATAATATTTTACATGCCCCCACCATTTATTCGTCCAACAATACATTCGAGATAATAAAGTCTTCTTTGAAGTTCATCCATATTCTTTTTATGTGAAGGATCTGGCTACCTACCAAACTTTGCTTCGTGGAACCAGTGAACATGGCCTTTACACCATCCGTACACTGCTTCCTAATTCTTTCATAAATCATCTTGCTGAACAAACCTCCCTTGACACATATCACCATCACTTGGGACACCCACACAATCGAATTGTTAGGGTTATAGTAAAGAAGAATTATCTTCCTTCACATTCTTCACCAAACAATCTATTTGTACTTCTTGCCAACTTGGTAAACTATCTAAGTTATCTCTTTCTGTTACTCCTAGTTCTAATTCATCTCCTTAATTTGCATTTAATATTCAGTAATGTTTGTGGGTCCTTCCCCTACTATGTCATCCGATGGTCATCGCTAGTTTGTGAATTTTTGTTGCCCAGTTTTGCAAATATATTTGGTTTTATGCTTTTCTCTCAAAATTTAGATGTTTTTACTATTTTCTCCATCTTTTCTTACTATGGTTGAACTCCAGTTTAACACAAAACTAAAATCCATCCAAACTGATTGGAGCGGGGAATTTCGTAAATTAACACCTTTCTTTTCTAAAATGGGTAGTCATCAACGGGTATCTTGTACCCATACCCACGAACAAAATGGATTAGTTGAGTGACGCCACCGTCACATTGTTGAGATGGGACTCACACTCCTTGCTCAATATTCTTCTTCTCCTAAAAAGTTTTGCCATTTGGCCTTTGAGATAGCAATCTTCCTCATTAATTGTATGCTTTCTCCAATTTCTCATGGCATCTTTCCCTTTTCTATGCCTTTTTAAGAAACCCCCAGACTATCTTCTCCTCAAAGTATTCGGATGTTTTTGTTTTCAATATCTTCATACCCTATAATTCTCACAAAATGGAGAATCTGCCATCACCATGTGTCTTCCTTAGTTATAGCCCTAACCATCACGGATATCGGTGTCTCGACCTTGCCATCAATAAAATTTATTTTGTTAGGCATGTTCAGTTTGATGAGCTACATTTTACTTTGTCCAAATGGTAACTCTCCCCACTGTTATCTCCTTCTACCTCTTATCCTTCATTCCTGACTCCTTCATCTTCTTCACCTTCCTCTCCTATTGACAATTTCTCTATTGAGCAGCTCGAGAGCATCTCCTCTTCTTTGTCTCTTATTTCAACTAGTCCCATCAATTCCTTAAATATATCATTGGCTCCCCGAAACTCATCCAATGCACTTACATCCAAATCCAAAACCAAAGATTCCCTTTTCCTCCTCTGCTGCATTGTGTACCACTGCCATTATCTCTCCAATGAACCAACTTGTTTCTCAATTGCTAGTAAAGATCCATAGTGGCATCGGGCCATGGCTAATGAGTATAATGTACTATTATGAAATGAATCTTAGTCTCTTATCCCAATGTTTGCCTCTATCAATGTGGTTGGATGTAAGTGGTGATTCAAGATTAAGAGGTGTGCAAAATTGATCAATCGAGTGATATAATGCTTGGTTGGTTGCCAAGGGATTTCACCAACATCCGGAATTAGACTGGGATGAGACTTTTAGCCCAGTAGTTAAGCATACGATCATCCAAACCATTCTTGCCCTTGTCTTCTCCAACGGTTGGTCAATTCGACAACTTGATGTTCATAACTCCTTACATAGTAATCTCACAGAAACCATCTACATGTCTCAACTGCCTGGGTTCATTGACTCATCTTGTCATGCCTCGTCCCACAAGACAGGCTCATGATAACTGCCACAATAACTTGAGATAGGATGAGTCATACCCCACTCTCAAGTTAAGGCAAGGCATCTTGACATCTGATAACACTAAAATAAAAAAAATAGATCCACATATCACAAACTCACAACAGTGTATTTAGATACATAAAACACTCCTCTGATACCCAATGCCCCTACAATACAAGAAGATCCTATACACACAACCAAAGATGAAAAATATAACATGACTAATAGATTGGGCTAAACCCTAAGATGCGAACAAACCTAGGCTAAAAGATGATGGACTCGACCCTAAACCCACACAGCACGATGATCGACCACTCCACGACCTGTGCCAAGATGAAGAAAGGAGAGGGTGAGTAACAAGATTACTCAATAAGTGGTGATTGTAGAGATAAATAGAGTCCTAAAGCATTTCACAATGATAAAAAATTTAAATGTAGTTTGCTTATCATCAAGTAAAATATTTTAAATTCATCCATATATATATATATAAATCAATAAATACCATAGTAGAAAAATAAGTTTCTTGTTGGTCATAAAAACTCTCCCAGTTTAGTTTTGGCTTCAACTATTCTTGGGACCACTAAGGATTTGAAAGCAAAGTAAGAAAACCCCTTGGCATTGGCCACTAATCAACCCGGGTGGTGACCCGGAGTATCTCAACATCACACCCATCAAGAGCTCTACAATGCCTCTTACATGGGAAAATCCAGGGTCAACCCTGCACGTCTATATAGGTTGTACTGAGGAGATCCCCTACACTGCAGTGTCGGACCTTGTCTCGTAATTTTGGGCCAATGCCCATGGCCACCATCAAATTTTAATAAGTACATGAATCTATTTTCAAGATGAAGGTTCACTTTTCATCTCCAAGTCTTAATCCAACCAAACATACTTTAAAAGCATTTTACTCATAAATAGCAAAAAGGAAAGTAGACATACAATTGTTCATGAAGCATAATGCATGCACAAACATAATATGAGTTTCAAGTTCCATAAGAAAACCATTTAACACTTTTGAGAGAACGAGCAAGATAATATGTATAAGTCATGCTATGTTACAAAATAGTTTAGCACTCATATAAAGCTATGCATTTAATAAAATCACCACTCATTATACAACACAAAATCCTCTTGGTGGGGTTTACTCTCACAAAAATTCCTTCCCTTTCTCAGAGAATTTACCACCTATCAAACACATGAAAGGAAAATCAGGAAAAACATTCTCAACTCAACAAAATAAATCTACTAATACGCGTAGTTACTATCCTTATAAGCGCAAGTTGCTCGAATGAAATCATAAGATATCTAATCGAACCAAAACAAAAATCAATGGGTTTCTAACACCAAACCCAACAATTCTACTTGAATTGCTACGATGCCACTGGTACAGTGATCCTTTCAGTGCTATAAAAAAAAACCAGGAACGCACAAGGGAATGACTCAAAATATACCACTACACACTCTCAAAGTAGAAAAACAAAACCGAACAAAAGTCCTTAGCATCACACATCTCAAACGGGCCATGTTTGTCTCATCGCTCCCTATATGGCCTCAAGCAGGGTCCCTAAGCTTGGTTTCATTGCCTCTCTCAGGCATTTATCAAGCATGGTTTTGTCGGATATAAGATTGATTCCTCGTTGTTCTTTTACTCCAAGGGCAATACTAACATTTATGTTTTTATATATGTGGATGATATCATTGTCACAGGTACTGATCAAAGGGTTTATTTCTCATCTCATCGGTGCTATCTCCACCTGGTCTCTCTCAAAGATCTCGGTCCCTTGCACTACTTTCTTGGCATTAAGTTCGTTCCTTATTCATCATGGATTATATTTTCTCAGCAGAAGTATATCTCTGATTTACTCCAGAAAGTTGGCCTTTTTTATGCTATACCAGCCACCACTCCACTCTCCACATTAGCACCTCTCACCAAAATTTCTAGCCCTTTATTCTCTGATCCAACCAAGTATAGTCAAGTAGTGGATGCCCTCTAATACGTCATTCTCACTTGCCTTGATCTCTCATTCTCGGTCAATAAGGTGTGCCAATTTATTCATCAATCAACAGAGAACCATTGGTTTGCAGTGAAGCATATCCTTCGAGTATCTTAAGGGTACCTTTGGTCATGGTTTATTTTCAATCGTGGTTCTACCGACCATCTTCAGGCATTCTATGATGCGGATTGCGCAGGTTGTTCCTATGATCGCAAGTCCACAAGCGGCTTTGCAATTTTCTTAGGAAACAATCTCATCTCATGGAGTTCTAGTAAGCAACGATCAGTTTGCTAATCTTCCATTGAAGCAGAGTACAGATGTTTGCAGATACCTCTGCTGCGCTCACATGGTTGCAGTCCCTTTTCTTCGAGCTCGGTCTATCTCTCTCGTCTCCATCAATCCTTTGGTGTGATAATCTTGGTGCCACCTGCATCTCCGCAAACCCAGTGTTCCATGCTTGAACGAAACATGTTGAGATTGATTTTTTACTTTGCCCATGACAAGGTAGCTCGTAGCAACCTTCAGGTTCAATTCATCAACATCTAAGATCAACTTGCAAATATCATGACTAAATCGTTAGCCAATTCTCGGTTTGGTTCTCTTAACTCCCCGACTTTAGCTTGTTTGGGCGTATTAGAGAATATTAGTGGCATCTTCCATGTCTCCCAAATATGTAAATAATATTTTATAGTTAATTAGGATTCTTTAGATTGATAATTTCTTTAATATTTGCGTCAACATGATTTTGCGTATTCCATAATTCTTAGGGCATCTTTAGTGGTTAAACTATTCTAGAGTTTGATGTCCATGCCACCTCATCGACTCATTAAACTCTTACTCATTAAACTATCTTCCCATGATAGTTATACTATAAAATAGGACCCACAATCAATCATTACATTCACACATATTAAATTATTTCTCTTACTAAAATTATTTAATAAAATCTTAAATATCATTAAAAAATAATTAAATAATATGTTTTAAAAATGACATCAAAATTAATTTTTAAAAATAATTAAAATATATGAATAATAATATATTATTATATTATTTTGAGAAATAATTAATTTGTGATAATAAAATTAAAAATTTTAAAAATAAATTTAAAAATATATTTAAAGGAGTGGTCCCATCACTATTAATTTTAAAAAAAATTTTAAAAAAATGGGACCCACTCATTGAGCCAAATGCTCAATGGTTTACTAAACCGTCTTTGTAGAAGGTTTAATTCTGAGGTGTTTATTATACTCTCATTAAACAATCATTATAGTTGCTCTTAGTAATTTTATTCCCAATGGTAACATAACATTTAGTAAACCAAACGGCTCTTGTAGTTTTTATTATTTTACAACAAAATTCCAACTCATTGTTAATTTGAAATTTAACTATTGTTCAGACGGAATCAATGTTTATTAGCGCATGACAATTCAATGAGGCGTAAAAAGAGCTCTTACTTTGAAAGACACAAAATGTCAAATCAAAGCACATGTTCAAATTTAACAAAATATTTTGCTTGCATTTTGGATATAATATTCTTGCAATTCCTTTCACCTTCTTTATTTGCAAAAGAAGAAGAAGAAATAGAGTACCTCTAAGAGCCAGAGATTAGCGTTGATGTATGGATTACTACTCACCTGCTGCACTACACCAATTCACAACCACATAAACAAATAAAAAAATAAATAAATAAAATTTCTATAAAAAAACCATGTAAAAAGAGTGAACGAGACATACAAATTGGTAATGAGGACCAGTTGCCAAGCCACCCAAAAAAAAAAAGGGAAATGGAAAAGAAAAATTAAACTTTGTAAAATAAACTTTTTTATATAAACCTTTAAAAATATTCTTGAATTGATTTTGCATATGTTTTATTTTTAATTTTAGCTGAATAAATTGAAAATTTTCAAAAACTTTCAAATAATACCTCAAAGTTTAGTGGGTGCAGTTGCCTCACCGGCCCACTCTATATCCATCCTCAGTGATAAAAGAAGGGAGGAGAGATTGAAGATGAGGATATTTTCATCTTTTAAAAATAATTTACTAACAATTTCATCCCTAACAGCATATTTGCAAGTTAATTTTATAATTTTTTAGGAGCCCGTGTGTAAAATACAAATCAAGAAAAAACACAGAATTCTAGTGCTACTAATCACTTCATAAACTACTTTACTTTTTCTATTTTTTAATTTTATTCATTTGGTTTTAATTGATTTTTCTTTAGCCAACCTCAAATTTAAGGTTTCTCGTGAGTCTTTGTTTAATGATCGTTTTGATGATGAGCCTGAAATAATTAGCCACATGAAAGGTTAGAGTCTTTATACGCATTTATGTTTGGCAATATTTTACCTGATATAGTATATTACATTATAATATGTTATCGAGCAAGAGAAACATTATATTGTGCAAAATAAAATATAATTAGATTTTGCTTCTTGGTTTCATTGTTGGTGGTAAAGAGCCCAATGGAATTCTAACTTGCCAATATTCATTAGAAAATAAAAAAAATTTAAATCTTAAAAAATATATTTTTAGTAATATTAATTAATATATATATATATATATATATTTATTTACAAAAGTCTAGGAACTTTTGTTTGCATTATATCATTTAATCCATGTCACTCTTTGAGTCTCGTACGCCGACAAATGACAGCTTACACACAAGACCAAGAGTAAGTGAGCATGCAAGATCTCAGAACATGTCTCAATATAACAGATAATATCTAATAGAAATACAATTCAAAGCAAAAGTACTACAATGTCGGGATATAAGAAAATTCAACTAACAATGATAACAAAATCTCACTTATTCTTTACTAGTGTTTAGGTCTACTAGTAGGGTAGAACATTATTAACTAATAAAAAACTATGTGGTGCTTCGCTTAACGGCCCCCACTAAGCTATCCGCCAACATACTCTACACCTAATTTAAAGAAAAAAAAATTGATAAAAACATATTTATGAGCTCATAAGCCCAGTAAGTAACCACTAAAAATATCGGAATCATAGAAATTTTCAAAAATTCAGAAATTTAGTACAAAATAACTTGGTACAAATATTTGTCAAAATACAATTCAAAAACAAAATAATATTGTAAAAAACATTCTTTGTTAGATAATCCGAATATACATCTCCCAATACATTATTGCCAAAACAAAATATCAAAGATCATTTATTTAAACTCGGTGACCTGAGTCAGAGATTCAAAATTCATTTATTTACCCTCGGTGACCCAAGTCAGATTATCAGAGACCGTTATTCTACACTGATGGAATGATGCGAAACTATAGTTTTTTAACAGAGTTACATGTCGACACTGTTAGTGTTTAACCCTCAGTAATCAGGGTTAGTGCATAGTTAACTGTAGACTATAATTTTTATGATAAAATACTTCGTGTTCACAAAACAATAATTAACAAAGTCCAAACTAAGCAAACGGAACAAATGTCAAAATACTCAATTATTTAAACTTGAGCCAATAATTTATAAAACATTATCAAATAAACTAATATAATTCAGATAATTAAAAAAATATAATTAATTAGAAAAAAAAATATTAAAATTTTCAAGCAATTGAAAAATATAAATAATCAGAAATTAAATAAAATATTTGATAATTCAGATAATTCAGAAAAAAAAAATGTTATAACTAATCAGAATTTTAGATACTTAAAAGAAAATTCTGAAAAATAGTAATAATTAAAGAAATAATAATTGACTAATCAACAGTAATTTAATTATTAATAATAAAGATATAAAATAATTAAATTAATAAATTTAGCTAGTGTCAAAAAAAATATACACAGTATAATTTATATGTAGTTACTTACCACAAAGTTTTTAAACTCTAACCCGCACTCGACAATCAAAATCAACCCTCGTAGGATGATTCTAAAAGAAATATAAATCAATTATAATGGTTCAATAATCTTCCTAATATCACCGTCCATATAAATTATGGTATTTTAGAGTCTACAGCATGCTTACCCGAAGCAAATATCTAAACATAACTTTTAAATTCTCCAACCTTGTTAAAGAATAACTAGCACTTTAATAATAAGATAGCAAATGGAATAATTTAAAATAATATCACTGTTAAAAGAATTAAAACCAAAACATCAGCTGTTAAAAGAGGACTCCTGACATAAAAATATGCTCACAAGTAATCTCTTGACAGTAATGGCAGAACAAGGAATTAACCTAAGGTTATAACAAGAGAATGGTGCTCCTGTAGTAACATACGGTTACCTATAATACACCAACCCTTCGGAAAAATCAGCTATTCATAATTCTCATGCATGGAGTGACCAGTCCCACCTCCAAGTCCATGAATTCAAAAGTTGATGCACTGAAAACAACAACAAATTAAAGGGAATAGAACTAGAATCTCAGGTTTGAAAAGAATAATGTGATTAAGAAACTTAATTTGCCTATAGGCCATATATAAAAAATTGCACTCAAGACTATGGAGAGCTAAACCACCATGTATGCATGTTTCCTGACACCACATTAACTCAACCCAATATAAAAAATCAAGGCTCAGAAATCGAAAAGGATACAGTGCAACCTAAGCTTCAAAGAAATCATCAAAATTAATCTCAATCTTTATATAAAAACAAGAAGCTAACCATCAATCATCAACATCAAACAATGGATACCCATGTTTCAGAGGTAACCATTACCCTCAATAATGGGGGTAATGTCCAGTTAACCCCATTCAACATTAACCCCCATTCAAAATGTCATTATGCCTATCAAAACATTAACCCCCAATCTCAAAGGTTATGTATAGATTTTTTAAGTAATTAGATACTAAACATTTTCGTTCTATTACACCAAAATATTAACCTATCAAAACATTTAAAAGTAACTATGCTCAAATACTAAATCATCATCATCATTATCACATTGGTGTAGCCCCATACCTACAATGCGAAGAAAAATATTCCATATATATACACACATATATATTCATCAATTATTTACCAAATAAACAGCTATTTTTTGAATAAAATTACCAAAAGTATCCAAAAAAACTTAAAAAGGGTAAAAATATAGGCCTGACTTTCTCAAATCTAGTTTTAATATACCATATAAATTATGCTTCTACTACAAGAATTACAACATTTTAAGAATTTTTTTCCTATAATACTCAATCATTTTGTCACAAATATGAAGTTTTGTGATAAAAAAAAAATTAATTAACACTATTGGTTAAGTTAATTGTGATGATTTTTTATCACTAAAACTATTATAATTGTGACTATTTAGGATCTCTCACAATTACATTGTCACTATTAATATACCTATAGTGTCATAAATAATATTTTTATTTGTTGTGATGAAAGTGTTTTTCACCACTGGTCATTTTATTTTATTTTTGTGCTCACATTTTTTGTCACAAAAAAATTTAATTATTAATGTCTACTAAATGTTGTCAAAAAAACCCTATAGTATGTTTACCATATTTTAGGATCAAATTCGATATGTATGTCTATATATATATATATGTAAATGTTTTTTAAAAGAAAAAGTTTTCAAATTTTAAAAATATTTGTAAAAATATGAGATAAAAATCAATGTAAAAAAAATATTCTCCAAATTTATTGTTTTGCAAGTTGTTATTGTTTACTCAATCCTCAAAAGTGATATTTTAAGGGATAGAAAACAACCTTTTAATTTACATTATACCTAGGATTTAAAGTATTAGAGAAAATTTTAAAAAATTAAATTTAAATAGAGATTTACAAAATCTCACAAAATAAAATCTAGATAATATAATTTTTTTTAAAAAAAATTAAAATTTAGAAAGATATATATTCTCAATGAACTTAGCATATAAAAAGAGTAAAGCTTCGAGTAATTATGTGCCTATGGAGATCGATGGCAACGGTTCGGCTTCATTTGATTCGGAGAATTAAAATGACTCAACTTGCTCTTGATGTAAATTAAAGGTACAAGTTATTGATGGTCTCAAGATTTACTTATTTTTCTTTTCTTGAATTCTTTTGCTTAGGTTATGCAATAGATAAGAGATAATTATTTTTTTGCTTTATCTTTTTAGTCTTCAAAGTTAGGTTTATTGAATTTTTTTTTCAATGATAACTATTTATTTGTGATGTCTTTTTCGATACTTTGAATCTTAGGTTCATGTTCATCATAGGAATATGTTTTCTTTTTTTTTTCTTTTTGATGATTTTTTATCTATTGAAAATCACAAAAGCCAAATGAAACATGGAACTTTTCTCAACTAAGAAGAAATAACGGCATGAAATTTGTAAATAAATCGGAATTTTTTAATTTTTAAAATTATTTCATTAAATTCTTTTTTTCCTAAATGTGTAGTATAAGCATCAAGAAAAAGGGAATAACATTAAAGTCCAAACAAAGGAGTCAAATTCTAGCTGAAGTTGAGGCTGAAAAGCAAAAAAGAAGATTCAAATGCATAAAGGAGTACTTCATCTCCAAATTTAGAATAATTTTATAGTCTTTTTTTTAAATTATAATTTTAAAATTGTATTTTGGATATTAAAATTTCAAATTTTATATATTCAAAATTTGAATTTTGTATATTTTGATGATATTTCTTTATTTATTTATTTTCATATAATATTAAATACTTTATTTTCTTGTGTGATAGTATTTTTGCTACTAAAATTTGTCTTGGCAAAAGTATCTAAAATATAAATTTATAATTATCATAAATAATTTATTATATTAGTAACAAAATTACCGTAACATAAATTTTTATTTTAGTGACAACATTATTTTTAAATTAATAATTTAATTTGTGACGATAATAAACACATAACAATATCTCAAAGTAATATTAGTGACGAAGTATTGGTCACCAATAAAAATATTACTATCGACAAAAAAATTTTGTCATTATTATATTTTTTTCAGTGTTAAAAATATTGTCATAATAAAATAGATTATTATGACGACTTATTCGTCACAATTTAGCATTTTTTTGTTAACAAAATTGACACAACAGAATAAATTATTGTGAGCACTTTAATCGTCATAATTAAAAATTTTTGTGTAAACAAAATTGACATAAATAAATAAGGTTATTGTAACCACATAGCTATGTCACAAATATTAAATTTGTTAGTGTCGTGAAATTTGTCACAAAAATATGGAATAATTGTGACCATTTGTCTAAAATGGTCACTCTTGTATTACCATCTGAGGTATTTGTGACAGGAGGTGATGAATTCTAAAATTTGCTATTATTACTAATTATGACTGAAATTGTCGCTTTTAGTGATAACTTTTGTTATCACTAAAAATACAATTTGTTGTAGTGTTTCCATATCCAGATTGGGCAATCCTCAAGAAATTGGATGAATCCCAATAAGGGTTCTTCCCTCATCTCATTCCTCAAAGACTCCTCCCTCATTCCTATACCTTCCAATTAAACAAGGAACTGGACCCATTCCCAATCCATTCCCACTCTATTCCTTACAAACAAACAACATTTAAAGTCATTATACGTGACTTACTATTTTTTATATAAATATTAATTTCTTTACTGCAAAGGGTATAAAAGTAATTTTATCCTTTTTTTCTTACTTTTTCCATTCCCAATAACTTATTCCTCCTGCTAAGTATAGTTTTTATTACCATTTCTATTACTTTATTTCCATTCCCATTACTTTCACTATTCCAAAACCCATTTCTCTCATCACCCTAATAGGAACAATGAAACAAACCTAAAGCTGTCAAAACAGGCCTAACCCATTGGGCTTGCCCGCCTCACCAACAAAAATTGGGCGGTTGGGTTGGCCTTTTGTAGGCCCGTTTGGAAGCTGGCCGAAACGGGTCAACCTCGTTTAGGTTAGGGTTATGGGCGGGGTGGGGATAAATGAGGATAAATGTTTTAGGTGCCTTATGTAATATCATGGTATTAATATTTCTCTTATCTATAGTTGTTCAATTCATGTGAGAACTTTTGAATGTTGGGTTAATTGGTTAACTTAGTTGGATATGTTGTTATGTACTTGTTTTATTATTTTAGTTGTGTGATTTATTATAACCTCATATGTAAAATATTTTTTGAAATATGTCTTTTGTATTATGTTTTGTGCTTTAATAAATATCTTTTGGTTTGGTTTGGTTTGTTAAAAAAAATAATCAATAATTTTTAAATGTTTTATATTTTTAGTGGGTCGGCCCGCTTAACCCGTCAACCCAAGGTGGGTTGGATTGGGTTGGCATTTTGCCAACCTGCCAAATGGCGGGCCGCCCAGCCCCGCCCCGCCAAATGACAGGTTTTGGCACCCCGTGGCCACCCGTCCCGCTGGCCCGTTTTGACAGGTCTAAACAAACCCCTTGATGATGAGACCCTTCCCTCGTCCCTCATCGTCGGCACCACACAGAGAGAAAGATGAGGCCAGGTCCTAGATTTTATTTTAAAAAAATAAATAATAACATGGTTTGGTGATCTTCACTTGTGGGTTTCGGGGTCTTATCACCACAATCTAGGAGTTGTTGAGGATAAGATATAAAGGTAAGTGAATTAATCTATGTGATAAAAAAACCATTTAAAATTTGACTTCTAAGATTATAAACTGGGTGGGGTTCACAATCCATTTACCAAAACAACAACATTTGAGATTATGCAAGACTATTTTTATGGTTGAATATCAAAGTACAAATTTTACCAATATATATATTTTTTGAGAAATAAATAAAGAAAGGGGGGGAGGGTAGGTGGGAAAAGAATAGTATAGTTGTTTAATAAATTAAATAAATAAAATGATGATGAATTTAGGCAATTGCATAATATATGTATGTTATTTATTCAAACCATACATCCATCCTATGTACATCACACTTATTTAGTAAGTTATCACACACACATATATATGATACACATCTATCCAATTTGAGGAACTTGAATGACAACAAAAGATCTAATAGACAGAACGTTTTTATTTGTTTGAATATTTTTATGGTTAAAAATCAAAGTACAAATTTTACCAATATATATTTTTTTGAGAAATAAATAAAGAAAAGGAAGAGGGGGTATTTATTCAAACCATACATCCATCCTATGTAAATCACACTTATTTAGTAAGTTATCACACACACACACATATATATAAATATATATATATATATATATATATATGATACACATCTATCTAATTTGAGGAACTTGAATGACAACAAAAGATCTAATAAACAAAACGTTTTTATTTGTTTGAATATTTTTATGGTTAAAAATCAAAGTACAAATTTTACCAAAATATTTTTTTTGAGAAATAAATAAAGAATAGTATAGCTGTTTAATAAATAAATAAATAAATAAAATGATGATGATGAATTTAGGCAAACTATCACAACGAAAATCCTTTGTTACCGTCGATCCTTCCTCAACGATGATGGCTTTCACCTGATCATTATCCTCCTCAATAATGGTCACTGCCTTCTCACCTTTCTCTCCCAACAGCTCCCGCCACCTACTTTTACCTATATAAAAAATAATCAAATTTTTTAAAAAATATTTATTTATTTATTAGAGGTGTGAAGTTCTCATCTCAATCTATTTGTTCTTTCAACGTACGTGAGCTTAGCTTTGAGTCCGTCTTTTTGACAAAGAGACAAACTTTCTACATAAGGAACTCAATACCAATATATTAAGAGATCTTTCAAGAAGAAACCTTACAAAATAATTGAAAGAGTATATATTATATTTAAACTAATACTTATTTGTTTAATTGATATGTATATCTATCTACAAACTCTAATGTAAAATAAAAGAATATTAACTTTTAGAAAAGAAGAGAGAGTGTTACCAGTGCAAGACATTTTGATGTTTTGTAATGGATGATAGATGCTTGTGGAGGGTTGGTATTTATTGACAGATATAGGAGATTGAACTATGAAAATTGTACACGTTAACCCATCACAATTGCCCTTCAATATGAAGACTTTATGTTAACAAGTGCTTAAATGTACACGTTACCTTATTAGCTTTGTCCTTCAATGTGATGGCTTTGGGTTAGATAAGTATTCAAAGCTAATACCTAAAATGTTTTTGCATAGATTGTTTAAATAAAACTGGATGAAATGCAATAAGTCAAAGAGGCTCAAAACCACAAATGATAAGGATGAAATAGACGTACTTTATTTATTCATTTTGCTAGGAAGGTTGATAAAATCAAAAGAAGATATACATTATTAAAACCCTGTAGCAATACATGTTGAAAAAAATCAAAAGAAGGTATACAATAGGTCAAAATATCAAAATGGTCCCTCTACTTATGTGTTTTCTGTCCATTTAGTCGCTCTAATTAAAATCTGCCTTTTTAGTCCTCATATTTGCACATTTTTGTCTTTTTGGTTCCTCTAATCGACAGATCTGCTCTTTTGGTCATTCTAGCTGATGAATTGAAGGGACCAAAAAGGATGAAAATGTGTAAATACGAGGACCAAAAGGGCGGATTTTATATTAAGGGGACTAAAATGACGGAAAACGTAAAATAGAGGGACCATTTTGATATTTATACCTATACAATATGAAAACCCTCAAGCAATGCATGTTGAAATTTTACACTTAAATCAACAAAGAAAATTCAAATCGTCAAACAACGTGATTTAACTAGAGTTCATGATATTTTGTCACTTGGTTGGTTTGTATATTTGGATCCTTAAGAATAGAGTTATTGAGGAAAAAAAACAGGGAGTGAGGACAATTTCTTTTTTCTTTTCTTGAGTTAAAAAAAATATTGTATACAGGAACACAGTTGTAGGAGCAATCAGGAATTCTTGAGAAAGATAATAATTTATTTTTACTATGTTGTTTGATTGCAAAAAATGAACAATAATATTTCTTAATAAATATTATTAATTAATTAATTTTTATTTATGAATACCTACGTTGTGTCTGTTTTGTTGTTGTTGTTTTTTTTTGGAAACTAAATAAGTGATATTTATTCAAGCAAATCTACATATAAAACATTTGAAAGAAACTGTGGAGTGGTTGCAAGCCACTCCTGACAGTTTGCGTTAAATTGACAGCCTTCGCCAAGGAATGGATCATCCAGTTCGCATACCATCTCACAAAAGAAAATTTTGACATCTCTAAAACACTCCGCTAGGGCCAAACAATCACCACTAAGGATTCCCAATAATGAACCCTCTAAAGGCGCTCACTAGTGAATACGATATTAGAATCTGCGAGTCTGATTCAACCTCCACCATATCAAATCTCATGGACACGTAACCATTGGAGTGCTTCCCTACATGCCATTGCCTCTATAATAGCTGAGTCAGGGTTGAAAAGAATCAGATCATGCATTGTGGATTGGTTAAGAAAGGTAAGCTTTCATGCAACAAACTTTGCAAGCGATGTGGCTTTGTTGGACCATACTAGGTGGATCTTGAATGCTCATACATACCATAAAATGATGGGCCACTTAGGCTAACTCATTGCAAGAACAATGGGAGATTAAGGTTGTTCACCAGTCCACGAAATCCAAAGACATTGAAGGAAAGCAACCCAAAGCCACCAAGCTCCAGACACTTTGAGCAAATGGGCATTCTACAAGCACTTGCATGTTTGTCTCCTCAACACTATTGCACATAGAATATTGGGAGTCAACCAAAATATGGCGTAACGGAGAGAGGAGTGAGTAAACAAGAAGTTATTGCATGCACGCCATAGAAAGTTACTGAACCTTGGGGAGAATATTTGAATGCCAAAGACGATGCAACACTGAAGGAGGAGTTTATGGGAATTATCACATTTTCTTATATTCAAAATGCAAGTGATGTACAATATATATAGTGGCATGCGAAGGCATACAAACCATGATAGATATGATACAATCAATAATATTCTAGATATATAGCTAACTATTCTATTATAGAGGATTACGAGAATAAATCAATTATACATCAAATTTATTCCAATAGGTCGCCCTCAAGATGGTGCTCCATTAGAGACACCAATCTTGAAGCAAATATCACGGAGATGGTGTTAAGAAAAAGGCTTGGTAAGAGCATCTATCAACTGATCAGCTGAAGAGACATGTGCTTCATGAAGGAGTGTAGTCATGACTAACTCTTGAACAAAATGATAATCTAGTGCAATATGCTTCATACGGGAATGAAAGACAGGTTTGGCATATAGATTTGTTGCGCCGATGTTGTCAATGTAGAGTGATGGTAATTTAGATATTGAAATGCCAAGTTCATCAAGAAGAGAACATACCCTCTAAATCTCATCCTCGCCAGATTTAATGGCTCAGATACATCCTTTGTAGATGAGTGAGCAATGAAACGTTGTTTTTTTTAATTCCAAGAGATTGGATTTGTACCAAGAAAAATAACATAAGCTCTCGTGGATATGCGATCATCATTATTACCTGCCCAAGCATCATCACAAAATCCATACAAGAATAAAGAATGATTAGATAAGAATAGAAGACCATAAGAGCGAGTACTATTAAGATACCAAAGTAGTTGCTTAACTGTACTCCAATGTTGCATAGTAGGAGCATGCTTGAATTGTGATAATTTATTCACAACAAAGGTAATATCAGGATAACTAATAAGAAGATATTGTAAGCTGACGATATAACGTGGTGATGAGGACATCACTCTCATGCCAACTACACCAACTATGGATGGTAATACTTTAGTTGGTATAGAAGAGGAAGCATATTAAGGAGTAATTATCACGAAGCCGTGCTAAACAAATCCAAAACCAGGTGAACGCTAACTTAAGTTTATTCTTAAATGGTGTTTACAATTTCTTCTATCTTAATTATACTTAGGTGTTCCGGAAGTGAGGATATAATTCCAGACTTAGTTAAACAAGAGGATAGCAAGAGAGAGCATTTAGAGCTATGCCACATGCAGGCCTTACACTCACTTGCATGTCCAAGAAGGAAAACTATGCCTATCTTTGCTGGCCCCACACAAATAGAAGGAGGTGTGGTTTTCTTTTATGATAAGTCAGCCCAAAATATCTCTTTTCTAAACCAACCTAATTTCTGGAAGGAAACAAAAATCAAATCCCAATCAACTAGAAAATCAAGTATTCCAAGTTTAAGGATGGAGAGATTGCACCCGCCGTATTCACGTGCTACACTAACAACGTGATACTATTCCTATATTTAGATTAATTTTCTAGCCAATTTTATTTTCCTATTTTTAGATTATTTTCCTAGCAAATTTTAATTTATTATTTTTAGATTGATTCCCTAAGAAATTTTAATAAGATAGTTTTCTTGTATCCCAAGTTTAAGTCAGTTATAAATAGCCTTGTACCTTCTCCCTTGGAGCATCGAATTTTGATTATCATTCACGAAATAAGAGTTGTCTTACTACCATTGTTCTTGTGAGTTATCCCTGATTTGCGAGAGGAAAGTTTTGGCTTTCTCCTAATTCGTGCTCTATGCTTTTGAGTGTTTTGTGTGGATTAGTTTTCAGTTTGTGGTTCTACCATTGTTCGGACAACGGGTCAGAGTTTTTGAAGCTTCGGATCATCTCTCCCTAATATACTGGTCACATCTATCCCAAGCTATTCACAGCTAGTTACCCCTTAACCTAGATCCTACGCCGTGAAAATCGGGCCATCATCTTGATCTCCTTCTTCTTCACCAAGTTGGAGCCTATCATGTAGCATCCGGTGGTGGAGAACCATAAAAGAGTTGGAGCAATGAGGGTGTAGAAAGAGGGGTTTACACATGTTTGGAGCCAACTATGTTGTATCATTAAAGAACATCCATCAAATATTTAATTTTTTACTAATTAAGGAAGAATCTCCTTTAAGTAAACTCAATTTCTAGGCCAATAAAATAAGAAAGATGATAAGTGCTTGTGTATAAGTAATACGAAGTATTCTTTTCTTACATTAAGCATCACTTTTATCAGATTTTATCGCTTCTTCATGTGTATTTGTGTTGTTTTGGGCATAAAGGGTTGTGGAGACAAAGTTGGATGAAAGAAAGCAAAAGTAGATCGTGGATGCAATTGTTGATGAAGTTCATGGGTTGAACAAATATGAAGACACAAGTTGTGCTCAAAGACATGTGGGTATGTGCCAACCTCCATTGTGCTCAAGAGAATACACAAAATGGAGGGGCACAAAGAAAGTCACACCCATATGTTCTGACTTGTGCAAACATTAGCAAGAGTTTCGTCAATATGGTTTCATTAAAGACGCAGACGCAATCTACCGCATGGATGTGTGCCCATTCATGTGGTCTTGATGAAAACAGTGGATTCGGGAGCATTTCGATGAAGTAATGTAGCAGTTTAATGTAGAAAAATCATTGTAGTAGTTACTATTCACAGCGCGCATAAAATGAAGACCTGAAAATTCACACGTGCATGTGGAATTTCCACATGCCCGTATGGATGATCGATTCCAGCCCTATAAATGCCGCATTTTGAGCGTTATTGAGGAATCTTTTTGTCCCATCTTTGGAGGCACTCCTAGCTAGGGTTGGATTGGCTTTACCTAGGTTTTTGGAGTGGTTCTACGACCTTCGACATCACGTTCCTTTGGAGGAGAGTTATTGGGGCGACACCGATTCGGCTAGGTGTGCCCTAGGCTTGACAAGGAAACCTTTGGAGAAGACGAGGTGGCTCCACAAGACCATCGATACGAACTACAATGGGGGTTTTATCTATGGATTGCATGTTTTTACTATTAATTTCATTATTGATTCTGTATTGCTCCATGGAAAGCTAAATGCCTAGTGGGTTCTTGGACTTGTAAACCCTAGGATGATTCATTAACCTTTATTATGCTTCTTTAATTAATGTTTTAATTGAGTTCCATCCTTTGAATGCTTGTTGTAGTGCTTTTCCCTTAGAGTGACATTAGGGTTGAGGATCCATCTTGGTAATCCTTATGGATGAGTAACACTCCATTAGGATTAGACAAAGTAAGGTTGGAGAGGGTCGAGAGGGTGAGTCGAGAGGTAGCGGAACACCCCCTTTCCCTTCCGATGTGGTTTATCCTACCTCCACGTTCCGAGAGTTCTTTGCGGTCATGATAGAGTGAAGTGCTAAGAGATAAACTCCACCGGGGCTTAGTTGTGCAAGCAACAGAGTGATGTGTTGAAGTAATCCATAGTACTGGGGTTTAATCGTGATTAGGGGTCTTTCGCCTAAACCAAAGGGTTAGATCTATTTTAGGAAATAGGGTTTACTATTTGGAGTTCCTAGAGCTTCATGCAACCCCACACAGTGTGAGGCGTCGAGAGTATCCTTTTTCGCTGGGGCATAGTGTAGGGTTAGTCATGGTTGACCTTAGATTTGGGACCGTGTGTCTTTAGATGTCCACGACTCATTAAGCATCAGTTAGGAGGCATAATGATTAGTTTTGCACTTGAAATAATAGTTCTAGCGTGAGCAATATCCGGGTGCCCCATCTCTCTATCGATTACCTCTCCTTATCCCAATTGTGCTTCTTTTCTTTTCTTTACTTTTATTTGCATTGATATTGTTCACACAAATCCTCAATCGTTTTCACTATAGTTAAATAACAATTCTTGTGTTTCTGAGCACTATTCCCTATGGATACGACTACCCACTCACCGGGGTACTTTATTACTTTGACGACCCGTGTATTTATGGTAAACACACGCAAAGGGGTATGTCAAAAGAGATTTAAGATCCTTGATAGAAAAAGTGAGCACCCAATTGATCAATGACATTCTGTATCATCACATCATGACTTTAGTGAGAATAAGACCATCCTTATGCACAAGGAGATACATTGTGATATTGTCCCGATGATAACTGAATATGGAAGTATCAGATCGTGAGTTGACAAAGCCAAATCGAAAGAAGAAAATAGCGTGATTCGTTATATTAAGCCCAAGGTGTTTGTTTGAGACCATAAATTGCCTTGTGAAGTTTACACATGAAAGTGGGGTGGGACTGATCAACAAAACCTAGTGGTTAAGATATGTTGACATCTTTATCAAGGTGCCCATGAAGAAAGGCATTATTGATATCTAATTGCCTTAGAGACCAACCCTTGGTAACAACAAGGGAAAGAAAAACCTATATAGTTGTAGGCTTAGCAACAGGACTAAAGGCATCATGATAGTCAATCTTGGGCCGTTGGTGAAAACCCTTCACAATAAGATGAGCTTTATAATAGTCAAGGGAACCATCAGATTTCCTCTTAATGTGGAAAACTCATTTGCACCCAACAATGCTTTGAGACTTATCTGGTGGAACCAAACTCTATGCACTATTCTTGAGAAGGGCATCTAATTTTTCTGACATGGCGGCTCTCCATCGTGAATCTTTGAGTGGCTGAGTAAAAGACAAAAGCTCAGAATCATTTATAGCTGACATACCTCTTGCATGTGTGTACTGTAAGTGCACGGGTGTCGAAGCAATAAAGTACCCAACTGGACCGGTAGTCTAATCCACAGGGAACAAAAGTATTAGTAATAACTACTTCTAAGTTATCTAGTCGGAATCAAGAATATGATGAATGAACTTAATCATGAGAAATATAAATGTCATAAGCAAACATGAAAGAATAAACATGAGAGAAGTCTCAATCAATGAAAATGAGGTACCCGGGCAATGCTCCCCTAGGATTTAACATGAAGCGCAAAATTTAAAAAATGCTTCTAAACCAAGTTAATTAAGTCGAGGAAATCCAAGAATAATTGGTCCCTATCTCTAGATCACCGATACTAGCCCCCTACGAGGTCCCGGTGGAGAAATCGCTTAATCTCAACACCTCACATCACATATGACCGCAATAGACTCTAGGGATTCCTAAGAGTATATTTGATTCCTAAGGATAGACCTAACCCTATTTATAGGTGAAAGATACCCAACCCCCTACAAGGTCCTGGTGGAGAAATCTCTCAATCTCACACCTCACACCAAATATGGTTGCATAGAGTTTAGGGAATACGGAGATAGAATATACTAATCGGAAGGGAAAGGGGGCACTCATTATCTCATGACTCACCCTCTCAACCCTCTTTAATCTTGAGATTCTAGCCCTAATGGAGGACTCTCTCTCATCAAGGCAAACAAATTATGCATACCAACCAACCATAAGATCAACAAGGCAAGCAAGTAATAAGAAAACAAGATTAAAACTCAATTAAACTCAGATTTAGGGGTCATTTGGTATGGGGAAAGTAACAACTTTTTACTGGAAAGTTGAGGTTGTGAAAAGCTTTCATATATTTGTTTGAAAAAAAAACCATGTAAAGTAATGGTCAAATTGTAATTACTTTTCCTTTGATCAGTGGAAAGGATTCACATGGGGAGGGGGTGTGAAACAGATTACATCATGGTTTAGAAAATAGGATACATGTAAAATTCCAATTTCACCCTTTTTCTAACTTTAAAATTCTTCTATTTTGTCCTGTCTTCTTTTTAAAAACCCTAACTTTAGCGAAGAATTTCTCCACCATCTTCCTTTTCAAAACCCTAGCGCAAGCCAATCTTGGTAAGTCATATAATTTTTTGTATTTTTTTAAGAATCTTTTCTTATTGCCTTTGATGTTGTTTAAATTGATAATGGATTTTTATTTAAAACTCATGCATAATACCTTTTCTTTAGGTGAGATCTATTCTCAAAAAGATTGCCAGAATTCATATAAGAAGTGTGCCTCTTGGATCAAAGTTCGGGTAATTATATTTCTCATAATAGAAAAATATGAATTAAATATCTACTTTTGCTGGGTATATAAAAAACTTTCTTAATTTATTTATATATAAACCACTGATTAATGTGAAAATTAAAACATAGTTAAAATTAAAATAATTGATATTCATTGAAGGGTAAAATTGAGAATAAACATAACTTTGCATGGAAATGTTATTCATACCAAACGAAGGAATTATTTTGCTTGTATTTCAATTGCAATTTTCAAGGTTCATACCAAAAACGTAATGTTACTTTGCAGGGGAAAAGTAAATGCAAGGAAATACTTTGCAGGGAAAGTGTTTCCATGCAAAGTACCAAACAGACCCTTAATAGAAAACACAAAGTAAATCAATACAAGAATAAAATCCTAGAGTTCACATGCCCAAATACCTACTAGGGTTTAACCCTCCATGGGGACAAGTTACAAAACAAATAATGTAATGTAAATCAATGAAAATCATGGAATAAAACCCCTTTGAATTCGTGATGATGGCCTTGATGGGTCGTTCAACGTCTTGAAAGATTTCTCTCCGAAGCTAGGTCGCCGATGGTTTCCTTTTGCTATGATTAAGAAAGAATCTATCAAAGTTGGTGAAATATGCCCTCAGATTCGCAAAAATCTCCTCTCCAAACTCTAACCGCTTTGCCTCTCAAAAGCTGTGAAAAAATCTCCAAAGAATAGGGCTAAAACAACTATTTATAATGACCAACTCGTGTCTGTCACGTGCCTTGACCGGCTTTGGTGAAATTCTAACCCGATTGCGTGAACAGTATTTTGCTACATTACTGTTACAGTATTTTTCCTACGGTATTTTTGGTACATACTTTACTACAGTGCTCCTCATAAACAAGGCTCCAACACTCTTCTCTTGACCCCACATGTACGAGCACACGTTCGCATGGTAGGTTATGAGGCTTCTGTTGTTTAATCATCATTGGGAAGGCTCTTGAAGTCTTCACACAAGTAGAGACATGGAACTATGGCTGCCTTTGTGCCCTTCCAACTCACAATTTAACTTGAATTCTCTTTGGAAAGTTGGCACACACTCTCATGTGTGTGAGCTCCATTTGTGTCTTGATCCTTATGTTGCTCAAAAATTCCCAAAAGGTGCTTCATAACCTATCTTTGCTTTCTTTTCTTCTCTCAAGACTTTTACAACTCTATTTGCACAAAGAAATACCAAATATAATTTATAAGACATAAAATATGATAAAAATGATGCTCAATGCATGTAAAACATACAAAGAAATATGTTCTTTCAAGCACTTATCAATAGCGATAGCAGTAACAAGCTCATATTTTGGATTGGGTTTAAAGAAATTTTTTTTGGAGAGGGTAGCCATAGGATGGATTGAGGTTGTTGGTGGATGTGAAGGAGAGGGATTGTGGGAGGTGGATATTGTAGGTTTAGAAGAGAGAGGATTGGTAGAGATGGGGGATGGTGGTGCGGGAGAAATAAACATGGGAGTGGGTGAAGAGACTTCCAGAGGAGGTCTTTGGGAAGAGGTAATTGGTGGTAGGATTGATGCCGAAGATGAGAACATTGGTAGTGGTGAAGAACACTCGACATTGGGGGTTGCGGAACCGCATTAGTGGAAGCCATAGTAGGCTCACTCACTATGGTATGATGATAAGTTTCTCCAGTATACACCGGTGTCAAGAAAGCACACTCGTGTTTATATTTCAAATTGTGTTTATCTTGTAATTTATTTTTGGATAATCTATACTTTTTAAATAAACACTGGCTTAGTATACGCTCATGTTCTTGCTCGAAGAATTTTCACATTATTAAAAAGTGGAGTTTAGGCAGAATGCAGGGGTTTTTTAGAAGAGATATTTTGGGGAGTACTTTAGAGTGTTTCCTAGAACGTAATTGGTACACTAGCATGGTAGAAAAAAATAAAAGAAGATGTACTTTGAGTGGATTTCTTGAAGACTAAGAGGGGTTTTATTGAATTTATTTTAGTTTTCTAATCTTTTTAATATTTGGATTCATGCCTATTCCTCTATTGTTCTTGAATTAATATGTACAAGTGTCTTGATTTATATTTTATTTCATGTCAGTTAAGATTGAAATCCTTTGTATGAATAAATCTAGTATAATTGAAAAGAGTTGTGTGCATTCCTAAAGATTGGATGACATAAATATTCCAAATTAGAGTAAAATCTAATAGAGGAATCATAGATCGATTAATGTGATTCTAAGGGTTTTAATTAGAAAGAGGTTTCAGTTAATCAACTTAACTAGGGTAGTTGTTAATAATATTGAGAGAGATTTTAATATATTCGAGGAATTCTTGTGGCCCAACAAACTTTAGAGGAATCTGATGGTTGGAGTCTTATTTGCATGAGAAGTTCTAGGGAAATTCATTATCTTGGTACTACTTCTATAATTGGTTGTTTCTTGTTTCAATAATCACTCTGGTGGATTAAATATACCAATTTAGTTTATTTTATTATTTTAATTAGTATAAATTCTTTATAAAAAAATGTTGGTTCCATAATATAAAAAGAATTATTACTAGTAATCGTAATCCTTGTTGAATTGACAATAGGTATTTTTAAACCATCTATTCCGAAAGCAATAGGTGCAATTACCTAGAGAAGACCTATAGGGTAAGGGAGCAACTAACACCTTGAAGCATCGACACATGATCATAGATAAACAATCAGACAAAATATAGTCAACAAAATCTTCCAAAAAATATCATTTCAAGACCAAAGAAGAGTCTTTTGTGATTAGATCATTGGTCGCCTTTAAGAAATTAAACAAGAAAAATCAACAAAGCCTATAGGATCTCCATAACTCCATTCTATTTCAAGGTTCAAGGAGAATCTCCTAAGGAACTACTCATCTAAATCCTTTCTTGGGGTTTAATGAAATAAGAGAATTATTTTTTTTAGAGGATTGTACGGCCTTTTGGGATTTAAAAAAAAAGGATCCAAATGGGGCCTTTGTAATTACTATAACTTTGTTCTATTTGGTGTTTAAAGAGAGGTTGTGCTAGCTAGAAAAGCACACACGTTCTAGTCTTTTTTAGGGTCTAAGAAAAAGGAGCATTAACCATATCTATGCTTTTCAAGTTCAAAGAGGCAATGTTGCTAAAGCCTTGACGATTACCTTATCTCTTCCTATTCAAGGTTAGAGAAGATGAGACACTAGTAACTGAGTAACTAACTCATTCAAGGGACAAGTTGACAAGGCTTGTAGGTTGTTTTCTCTTAATCTTATTTAGAGTTCATGAAAACAAATCATCTGAGTTTAAGTAACACCTTGTCTTATACCAAATTAGTTTTCATAGAGAGACAAAATGGTGAAATTAGAGAATTATTTAGGTATCATGCTATTAGGTTTAAAACATGATTGTAATTTCTCATAAGGGCAAGTTCAGTATTCTTAGTCATTAAATTACGTCAAGAACTTGTTGGTTATATCAGGGTTCTTATGGACAACTGTTTTATTTGAGACAACTTAACCTATGTCAAAAAAGCTTTGCCTAAAATATGAGTAAAATTGGAAAAGTGTTTATAAGCCATAGAGAAAGCCAATATGTTAATATAAGGGCATGATTATTAATGAAAATAGCTATCTATTCAAATATGATTAAAACTTGTTGTAGTGAAAATATCTTGGGCATGATTATTAATAGTAATAGATACCCATGTTTGGATATATTACTATTAGCTTTGAAATGGGTACTATAGATAATAGGATTATCTATAGTTAAGGACTTTCATTACCCCAAACTTGGGGGGAATGTGGAGGAATAAACCCTATTGATAGTGAAATGATATTTTTGCCCTTAGTTAAGATTTAATTAAATAGTAATCATTAATTATAATAATTAAAGTAAATAATAGTTAACAAAAAATGATTCATTTAAATATTAAATTATAATAATTAAACTAAATAATAATTAATAAGAATAATTTAATATACATATTTCATTAGATAATCAAAGCGAAATGACATTTAATTAAATAAAATAGTTAATAGAAGTATTTAATTATGGTAATTAAAGTGAAATGATGTTTTTATGCTTGGTAGATGTTTAATTAAAAATTATTACTTATATTAAGGGCATTAAAGTAATTTTTATACAATTCACTATCTCATTTTCAAAAGTTCAATATTAATTCTTTTCAAATACACCTTTTCATGCCATTCGTTTAGCATTTACATATGCACTAGATATTCAGGGCGAAATTTTATAAAAATATATATTTAAAATTTTTAATTATTATTATCTTATCTCATAAAATTTTAATTGTTTTTAAATTATAAAATTTCATTTATGATTAATATCTAATAAATTTATTGTTATAATAGGGCCCCACAATCGTCAAGGGCCACACAATTTTTTTAATTATATTTAAAAATTTTATTTATTATTATCTAATATCTATCCACATAGTTATGATAATGAAATTAAAATTTTTTAACCTATAAAATTTATCTTAATTGATCATTATATCAAGATGTAATAAATTTGGCAGCATTATAATCTATTAAATGGATTAATGAAGTTAATATTGAGACTTGGACCACTTGGTTCTAACTTATAATATAGTTATGATTTTGAAATTGAAGTTTTTTTAAACTGTAAAATTTATCTTTTTTAATTGATTCATGATCAAGATGTAATAAATTTGGTTTTATAATACTTATGATGGCTTTATAATCTATTAAATTGATTAATAAAGTTAATATTGGGATTTGAATCTAACATTAGTATTGTGATCTTACAATCTCAACATTTTGACATTCCAAAATATTAAATAAATAAAAAAAAGCCTCTACACTTCTATTTAAGGGGTTAATTGATAATTTTGCATCTCATAAGACAAGAAAAGTGAACTTTAGCAGTAATTAAACTAAAGACTTCAAGGATATCTCTAGATTTTTTCCAGATTAATATTTGATTTATCGTAATTATTAATAGTGATTTATATATTTTTTATTTTTATTATGTAATTTATTATTTAATAAAAATAAAAAAAAATTTATAATTTTTTCCTAGGGCCCCATTTTCGCTAAGGCTGGCCCTGATTTTTCATTACCATTATATTTATCATTACCATTACCATTCCGTGATCCAAACGGAATTGCTCTTCATATTTAATTAGTGGAGCCACGAGTTTTGAAACTAAGAAGCTGGACAATAATTATATCCACATCAACCTAGGTTACATCTAACATTAGTAAAGAGGTAGAATTAGCAAGATGAGGGCTTTGAAAGCCTTAAAAGGAAAAACCTAGTATGTAAACCTAGTATGTAAATATAGTATTGTTCATGGAACAATAATGGTCGGATATTTCTATTACTTTCATTAAACAAATAAA
This sequence comes from Dioscorea cayenensis subsp. rotundata, assembly GCF_009730915.1. Lineage (NCBI taxonomy): Eukaryota > Viridiplantae > Streptophyta > Magnoliopsida > Dioscoreales > Dioscoreaceae > Dioscorea > Dioscorea cayenensis. The sequence goes on from NC_052474.1 coordinate 8,637,400, forward strand.
TGAATAAATAACCATTTACAATGACCTCTTGGGCTAGGGTATCTTGGTTAGACTGTTTTGTTTTCAGAAAAGACTGAGATTGAATCCCAAAACTCACACAAAGTGAGACATAAGTACTTGTTGAGCTTGTCGTTGTGTTTTACTCTATGCATGTCCTTGACTTTACTTAAATAAAGGTGTGTGCTTCATCTATTTGACAAAATAATAATAATAATAATAGTAATAATAAATAAATAAATAAATAAATAAATAGCAACTTGATTGGGATAGAGATGTCCATGGGAGGAGCTGGATTAGCATCGGCCAAGAGTTAATAATAATGGTGACTATACTTGTCAAGGCCCTGCTTGTCCTGGTTATTAGATCTATATTTTTGTCCAAAGCCCATCCACATTTGTAAACACATGTCCAAGGTCAGCATAAATCCGGCCCTATTAAATTTAAAATAAAATTTATTAAAAAATAAATAAAGTTCACACTTTTAAACAAAGATAATTTAATATTAAATTATATCTAAATAAATTTTAATAGGAAAAAGTAGATTTATTATAGTTTTTCGTTGAATTAAAACAGGGACGTAGTATTATAGTAATAAAATTTTATTTTATATCATTACCAAAGTCAGAATCAGATCAGGTCAAGTAGCATTCTTCTGTAGTTTCGTTTAACTGGACATTTGGCGTATATTTAGTATTAAAATTTTTATAAAAAGCCGTATTTCTTTTCAAAATTAGCTTTTAATTTATATTTTCATGAAGAGGGCAGTCCTTCTGCATTTCTCTTTCATATTTAATTTCGATTGAGATAAAATGTTAAAAATAATTTTTGACATCAAATGCTAATGTTAGAAAATAACGAGATATACAGAAATATTTGTGATAAATATAAAAGAATCGAAAGAGTATGTATGGAGAGACGCATCTTGTTTTATATGGAGTCTTTTTCTATGCTTGAATAGATTAACCCATGCATGCTCTTTCCGATTCTTCTATTATCTAAATCTATTCCACATCTGTCATTTTCTAACAATTAAAAACTTCATTGTCAGCCACTGGAGTGTGCAACATTTGTTCATTTTTTGAAATGCGCTCAGAAAGAGAAATCAGTGATAACATCCCACTAAAATTGCAAAATTAAAAACTGGTACACAGCCTTCACTATAATTTGAGCTCAATCAAGCCACCTGTAATTGATATTGGTTTGTTTGAGACCTATTTCAATATTGACATCCATTAGATTTAAAAGTTGAAGAGGTTTGGAGGGTTCTTAGAGGTATTATTCCCTTTTCCTTTTGATTTATCCTCTCCATTCAGGTTCTTTGCAATCCTGGCAGTGGGCATCAG